>NW_025063250.1:0-5383 GCF_018153295.1 Drosophila grimshawi | reverse complement strand
CGAATTCTAAAAACACCTTTATAATTGAAATGGGGCAATTTTTGACGAAGATATGGCCATTTATTTCAAGGTAGACCCTATTTAATGCTTTCCATATATTTTCTATTTATCGAAGAATATCCCTTAATATCTTTCTTAGATGAGTCGGAAGTCAAATTATTTTAATGCAGTTTTGTTCCAAAGAATCAGTGAATTCTAAAAACACCTTTATAATTGAAATGGGGCAATTTTTGACGAAGATATGGCCATTTATTTCAAGGTAGACCCTATTTAATGCTTTCCATATATTTTCTATTTATCGAAGAATATCCCTTAATATCTTTCTTAGATGAGTCGGAAGTCAAATTATTTTAATGCAGTTTTGTTCCAAAGATCAAGTGAATTCTAAAAACACCTTTATAATTGAAATGGGGCAATTTTTGACGAAGATATGGCCATTTATTTCAAGGTAGACCCTATTTAATGCTTTCCATATATATTTTCTATTTATCGAAGAATATCCCTTAATATCTTTCTTAGATGAGTCGGAAGTCAAATTATTTTAATGCAGTTTTGTTCCAAAGATCAAGTGAATTCTAAAAACACCTTTATAATTGAAATGGGGCAATTTTTGGACGAAGATATGGCCATTTATTTCAAGGTAGACCCTATTTAATGCTTTCCATATATTTTCTATTTATCGAAGAATATCCCTTAATATCTTTCTTAGATGAGTCGGAAGTCAAATTATTTTAATGCAGTTTTGTTCCAAAGATCAAGTGAATTCTAAAAACACCTTTATAATTGAAATGGGGCAATTTTTGACGAAGATATGGCCATTTATTTCAAGGTTGACCCTATTTAATGCTTTCCCTTATATTTTCTATTTATCGAAGAATATCCCTTAATATCTTTCTTAGATGAGTCGGAAGTCAAATTATTTTAATGCAGTTTTGTTCCAAAGATCAAGTGAATTCTAAAAACACCTTTATAATTGAAAGGGGCAATTTTTGACGAAGATATGGCCATTTATTTCAAGGTAGACCCTATTTAATGCTTTCCATATATTTTTCTATTTATCGAAGAATATCCCTTAATATCTTTCTTAGATGAGTCGGAAGTCAAATTATTTTAATGCAGTTTTGTTCCAAAGATCGAGTGAATTCTAAAAACACCTTTATAATTGAAATGGGGCAATTTTTGACGAAGATATGGCCATTTATTTCAAGGTAGACCCTATTTAATGCTTTCCATATATTTTCTATTTATCGAAGAATATCCCTTAATATCTTTCTTAGATGAGTCGGAAGTCAAATTATTTTAATGCAGTTTTGTTCCAAAGATCAAGTGAATTCTAAAAACACCTTTATAATTGAAATGGGGCAATTTTTGACGAAGATATGGCCATTTATTTCAAGGTAGACCCTATTTAATGCTTTCCATATATTTTCTATTTATCGAAGAATATCCCTTAATATCTTTCTTAGATGAGTCGGAAGTCAAATTATTTTAATGCAGTTTTGTTTCAAAGATCAAGTGAATTCTAAAAACACCTTTATAATTGAAGTGGGGCAATTTTTGACGAAGATATGGCCATTTATTTCAAGGTAGACCCTATTTACTTTCCATATATTTTCTATTTATCGAAGAATATCCCTTAATATCTTTCTTAGATGAGTCGGAAGTCAAATTATTTTTAATGCAGTTTTGTTCCAAAGATCAAGTGAATTCTAAAAACACCTTTATAATTGAAATGGGGCAATTTTTGACGAAGATATGGCCATTTATTTCAAGGTAGACCCTATTTAATGCTTTCCATATATTTTCTATTTATCGAAGAATATCCCTTAATATCTTTCTTAGATGAGTCGGAAGTCAAATTATTTTAATGCAGTTTTGTTTCAAAGATTAAGCGAATTCTAAAAACACCTTTATAATGATGGGGCGACGAAGATATGGCCATTAATACTTTCTTAGATGAGTCGGAAGTCAAATTATTTTAATGCAGTTTTGTTCCAAAGATCAAGTGAATTCTAAAAACACCTTTATAATTGAAATGGGGCAATTTTTGACGAAGATATGGCCATTTATTTCAAGGTAGACCCTATTTAATGCTTTCCATATATTTTCTATTTATCGAAGAATATCCCTTAATATCTTTCTTAGATGAGTCGGAAGTCAAATTATTTTAATGCAGTTTTGTTCCAAAGATCAAGTGAATTCTAAAAACACCTTTATAATTGAAGTGGGGCAATTTTTGACGAAGATATGGCCATTTATTTCAAGGTAGACCCTATTTAATGCTTTCCATATATTTTCTATTTATCGAAGAATATCCCTTAATATCTTTCTTAGATGAGTCGGAAGTCAAATTATTTTAATGCAGTTTTGTTCCAAAGATCAAGTGAATTCTAAAAACACCTTTATAATTGAAATGGGGCAATTTTTGACGAAGATATGGCCATTTATTTCAAGGTAGACCCTATTTAATGCTTTCCATATATTTTCTATTTATCGAAGAATATCCCTTAATATCTTTCTTAGATGAGTCGGAAGTCAAATTATTTTAATGCAGTTTTGTTCCAAGATCAAGTGAATTCTAAAAACACCTTTATAATTGAAATGGGGCAATTTTTGACGAAGATATGGCCATTTATTTCAAGGTAGACCCTATTTAATGCTTTCCATATATTTTCTATTTATCGAAGAATATCCCTTAATATCTTTCTTAGATGAGTCGGAAGTCAAATTATTTTAATGCAGTTTTGTTCCAAAGATCAAGTGAATTCTAAAAACACCTTTATAATTGAAATGGGGCAATTTTTGACGAAGATATGGCCATTTATTTCAAGGTAGACCCTATTTAATGCTTTCCATATATTTTCTATTTATCGAAGAATATCCCTTAATATCTTTCTTAGATGAGTCGGAAGTCAAATTATTTTAATGCAGTTTTTGTTCCAAAGATCAAGCGAATTCTAAAAACACCTTTATAATTGAAATGGGGCAATTTTTGACGAAGATATGGCCATTTATTTCAAGGTAGACCCTATTTAATGCTTTCCATATATTTTCTATTTATCGAAGAATATCCCTTAATATCTTTCTTAGATGAGTCGAGTCAAATTATTTTAATGCAGTTTTGTTTCAAAGATCAAGTGAATTCTAAAAACACCTTTATAATTGAAATGGGGCAATTTTTGACGAAGATATGGCCATTTATTTCAAGGTAGACCCTATTTAATGCTTTCCATATATTTTCTATTTATCGAAGAATATCCCTTAATATCTTTCTTAGATGAGTCGGAAGTCAAATTATTTTAATGCAGTTTTGTTCCAAAGATCAAGTGAATTCTAAAAACACCTTTATAATTGAAATGGGGCAATTTTTGACGAAGATATGGCCATTTATTTCAAGGTAGACCCTATTTAATGCTTTCCATATATTTTCTATTTATCGAAGAATATCCCTTAATATCTTTCTTAGATGAGTCGGAAGTCAAATTATTTTAATGCAGTTTTGTTCCAAAGATCAAGTGAATTCTAAAAACACCTTTATAATTGAAATGGGGCAATTTTTGACGAAGATATGGCCATTTATTTCAAGGTAGACCCTATTTAATGCTTTCCATATATTTTCTATTTATCGAAGAATATCCCTTAATATCTTTCTTAGATGAGTCGGAAGTCAAATTATTTTAATGCAGTTTTGTTCCAAAGATCAAGTGAATTCTAAAAACACCTTTATAATTGAAATGGGGCAATTTTAGACGAAGATATGGCCATTTATTTCAAGGTAGACCCTATTTAATGCTTTCCATATATTTTCTATTTATCGAAGAATATCCCTTAATATCTTTCTTAGATGAGTCGGAAGTCAAATTATTTTAATGCAGTTTTGTTCCAAAGATCAAGTGAATTCTAAAAACACCTTTATAATTGAAATGGGGCAATTTTTGACGAAGATATGGCCATTTATTTCAAGGTAGACCCTATTTAATGCTTTCCATATATTTTCTATTTATCGAAGAATATCCCTTAATATCTTTCTTAGATGAGTCGGAAGTCAAATTATTTTAATGCAGTTTTGTTCCAAAGATCAAGCGAATTCTAAAAACACCTTTATAATTGAAATGGGGCAATTTTTGACGAAGATATGGCCATTTATTTCAAGGTAGACCCTATTTAATGCTTTCCATATATTTTCTATTTATCGAAGAATATCCCTTAATATCTTTCTTAGATGAGTCGGAAGTCAAATTATTTTAATGCAGTTTTTGTTCCAAAGATCAAGTGAATTCTAAAAACACCTTTATAATTGAAGTGGGGCAATTTTTGACGAAGATATGGCCATTTATTTCAAGGTAGACCCTATTTAATGCTTTCCATATATTTTCTATTTATCGAAGAATATCCCTTAATATCTTTTGTAGATGAAACGGAAGTCAAATTATTTTAATGCAGTTTTGTTTTCAAAGATCAAGTGAATTCTAAAAACATCTTTATAATTGCAATGGGGGCAATTTTTGACGAAGATATGGCCATTTATTTCAAGGTAGACCCTATTTAATGCTTTCCATATATTTTCTATTAATCGAAGAATATCCCTTAATATCTTTCTTAGATGAGTCGGAAGTCAAATTATTTTAATGCAGTTTTGTTCCAAAGATCGAGTGAATTCTAAAAACACCTTTATAATTGAAATGGGGCAATTTTTGACGAAAGATATGGCCATTTATTTCAAGGTAGACCCCTATTTAATGCTTTCCATATATTTTCTATTTATCGAAGAATATCCCTTAATATCTTTCTTAGATGAGTCGGAAGTCAAATTATTTTAATGCAGTTTTGTTTCAAAAGATCAAGTGAATTCTAAAAACACCTTTATAATTGAAATGGGGCAATTTTTGACGAAGATATGGCCATTTATTTCAAGGTAGACCCTATTTAATGCTTTCCATATATTTTCTATTTATCGAAGAATATCCCTTAATATCTTTCTTAGATGAGTCGGAAGTCAAATTATTTTAATGCAGTTTTGTTCCAAAGATCAAGTGAATTCTAAAAACACCTTTATAATTGAAATGGGGCAATTTTTGACGAAGATAGGGCCATTTATTTCAAGGTAGACCCTATTTAATGCTTTCCATATATTTTCTATTTATCGAAGAATATCCCTTAATATCTTTCTTAGATGAGTCGGAAGTCAAATTATTTTAATGCAGTTTTGTTCCAAAGATCGAGTGAATTCTAAAAACACCTTTATAATTGAAATGGGGCAATTTTTGACGAAGATATGGCCATTTATTTCAAGGTAGACCCTATTTAATGCTTTCCATATATTTTCTATTTATCGAAGAATATCCCTTAATATCTTTCTTAGATGAGTCGGAAGTCAAATTAT
>NW_025063249.1:0-6831 GCF_018153295.1 Drosophila grimshawi | reverse complement strand
ATTGCCCCATTTCAATTATAAAGGTGTTTTTAGAATTCACTTGATCTTTGAAACAAAAACTGCATTAAAATAATTTGACTTCCGACTCATCTAAGAAAGATATTAAGGGATATTCTTCGATAAATAGAAAATATATGGAAAGCATTAAATAGGGTCTACCTTGAAATAAATGGCCATATCTTCGTCAAAAATTGCCCCATTTCAATTATAAAGGTGTTTTTAGAATTCACTTGATCTTGGAACAAAACTGCATTAAAATAATTTGACTTCCGACTCATCTAAGAAAGATATTAAGGGATATTCTTCGATAAATAGAAAATATATGGAAAGCATTAAATAGGGTCTACCTTGAAATAAATGGCCATATCTTCGTCAAAAATTGCCCCATTTCAATTATAAAGGTGTTTTTAGAATTCACTCGATCTTTGGAACAAAACTGCATTAAAATAATTTGACTTCCGACTCATCTAAGAAAGATATTAAGGGATATTCTTCGATAAATAGAAAATATATGGAAAGCATTAAATAGGGTCTACCTGAAATAAATGGCCATATCTTCGTCAAAAATTGCCCCATTTCAATTATAAAGGTGTTTTTAGAATTCACTTGATCTTTGGAACAAAACTGCATTAAAATAATTTGACTTCCGACTCATCTAAGAAAGATATTAAGGGATATTCTTCGATAAATAGAAAATATATGGAAAGCATTAAATAGGGTCTACCTTGAAATAAATGGCCATATCTTCGTCAAAAATTGCCCCATTTCAATTATAAAGGTGTTTTTAGAATTCACTTGATCTTTGGAACAAAACTGCATTAAAATAATTTGACTTCCGACTCATCTAAGAAAGATATTAAGGGATATTCTTCGATAAATAGAAAATATATGGAAAGCATTAAATAGGGTCTACCTTGAAATAAATGGCCATATCTTCGTCAAAAATTGCCCCATTTCAATTATAAAGGTGTTTTTAGAATTCACTTGATCTTTGGAACAAAACTGCATTAAAATAATTTGACTTCCGACTCATCTAAGAAAGATATTAAGGGATATTCTTCGATAAATAGAAAATATATGGAAAGCATTAAATAGGGTCTACCTTGAAATAAATGGCCATATCTTCGTCAAAAATTGCCCCATTTCAATTATAAAGGTGTTTTTAGAATTCACTCGATCTTTGGAACAAAACTGCATTAAAATAATTTGACTTCCGACTCATCTAAGAAAGATATTAAGGGATATTCTTCGATAAATAGAAAATATATGGAAAGCATTAAATAGGGTCTACCTTGAAATAAATGGCCATATCTTCGTCAAAAATTGCCCCATTTCAATTATAAAGGTGTTTTTAGAATTCACTCGATCTTTGGAACAAAACTGCATTAAAATAATTTGACTTCCGACTCATCTAAGAAAGATATTAAGGGATATTCTTCGATAAATAGAAAATATATGGAAAGCATTAAATAGGGTCTACCTTGAAATAAATGGCCATATCTTCGTCAAAAATTGCCCCATTTCAATTATAAAGGTGTTTTTAGAATTCACTTGATCTTTGGAACAAAACTGCATTAAAATAATTTGACTTCCGACTCATCTAAGAAAGATATTAAGGGATATTCTTCGATAAATAGAAAATATATGGAAAGCATTAAATAGGGTCTACCTTGAAATAAATGGCCATATCTTCGTCAAAAATTGCCCCATTTCAATTATAAAGGTGTTTTTAGAATTCACTTGATCTTTGGAACAAAACTGCATTAAAATAATTTGACTTCCGACTCATCTAAGAAAGATATTAAGGGATATTCTTCGATAAATAGAAAATATATGGAAAGCATTAAATAGGGTCTACCTTGAAATAAATGGCCATATCTTCGTCAAAAATTGCCCCATTTCAATTATAAAGGTGTTTTTAGAATTCACTTGATCTTTGGAACAAAACTGCATTAAAATAATTTGACTTCCGACTCATCTAAGAAAGATATTAAGGGATATTCTTCGATAAATAGAAAATATATGGAAAGCATTAAATAGGGTCTACCTTGAAATAAATGGCCATATCTTTCGTCAAAAATTGCCCCATTTCAATTATAAAGGTGTTTTTAGAATTCACTTGATCTTTGGAACAAAAACTGCATTAAAATAATTTGACTTCCGACTCATCTAAGAAAGATATTAAGGGATATTCTTCGATAAATAGAAAATATATGGAAAGCATTAAATAGGGTCTACCTTGAAATAAATGGCCATATCTTCGTCAAAAATTGCCCCATTTCAATTATAAAGGTGTTTTTAGAATTCACTTGATCTTTGGAACAAAACTGCATTAAAATAATTTGACTTCCGACTCATCTAAGAAAGATATTAAGGGATATTCTTCGATAAATAGAAAATATATGGAAAGCATTAAATAGGGTCTACCTTGAAATAAATGGCCATATCTTCGTCAAAAATTGCCCCATTTCAATTATAAAGGTGTTTTTAGAATTCACTTGATCTTTGGAACAAAACTGCATTAAAATAATTTGACTTCCGACTCATCTAAGAAAGATATTAAGGGATATTCTTCGATAAATAGAAAATATATGGAAAGCATTAAATAGGGTCTACCTTGAAATAAATGGCCATATCTTCGTCAAAAATTGCCCCATTTCAATTATAAAGGTGTTTTTAGAATTCACTTGATCTTTGGAACAAAACTGCATTAAAATAATTTGACTTCCGACTCATCTAAGAAAGATATTAAGGGATATTCTTCGATAAATAGAAAATATATGGAAAGCATTAAATAGGGTCTACCTTGAAATAAATGGCCATATCTTCGTCAAAAATTGCCCCATTTCAATTATAAAGGTGTTTTTAGAATTCACTTGATCTTTGGAAACAAAACTGCATTAAAATAATTTGACTTCCGACTCATCTAAGAAAGATATTAAGGGATATTCTTCGATAAATAGAAAATATATGGAAAGCATTAAATAGGGTCTACCTTGAAATAAATGGCCATATCTTCGTCAAAAATTGCCCCATTTCAATTATAAAGGTGTTTTTAGGAATTCACTCGATCTTTGGAACAAAACTGCATTAAAATAATTTGACTTCCGACTCATCTAAGAAAGATATTAAGGGATATTCTTCGATAAATAGAAAATATATGGAAAGCATTAAATAGGGTCTACCTTGAAATAAATGGCCATATCTTCGTCAAAAATTGCCCCATTTCAATTATAAAGGTGTTTTTAGAATTCACTTGATCTTTGGAACAAAACTGCATTAAAATAATTTGACTTCCGACTCATCTAAGAAAGATATTAAGGGATATTCTTCGATAAATAGAAAATATATGGAAAGCATTAAATAGGGTCTACCTTGAAATAAATGGCCATATCTTCGTCAAAAATTGCCCCATTTCAATTATAAAGGTGTTTTTAGAATTCACTTGATCTTTGGAACAAAACTGCATTAAAATAATTTGACTTCCGACTCATCTAAGAAAGATATTAAGGGATATTCTTCGATAAATAGAAAATATATGGAAAGCATTAAATAGGGTCTACCTTGAAATAAATGGCCATATCTTCGTCAAAAATTGCCCCATTTCAATTATAAAGGTGTTTTTAGAATTCACTTGATCTTTGGAACAAAACTGCATTAAAATAATTTGACTTCCGACTCATCTAAGAAAGATATTAAGGGATATTCTTCGATAAATAGAAAATATATGGAAAGCATTAAATAGGGTCTACCTTGAAATAAATGGCCATATCTTCGTCAAAAATTGCCCCATTTCAATTATAAAGGTGTTTTTAGAATTCACTCGATCTTTGGAACAAAAACTGCATTAAAATAATTTGACTTCCGACTCATCTAAGAAAGATATTAAGGGATATTCTTCGATAAATAGAAAATATATGGAAAGCATTAAATAGGGTCTACCTTGAAATAAATGGCCATATCTTCGTCAAAAATTGCCCCATTTCAATTATAAAGGTGTTTTTAGAATTCACTTGATCTTTGGAACAAAACTGCATTAAAATAATTTGACTTCCGACTCATCTAAGAAAGATATTAAGGGATATTCTTCGATAAATAGAAAATATATGGAAAGCATTAAATAGGGTCTACCTTGAAATAAATGGCCATATCTTCGTCAAAAATTGCCCCATTTCAATTATAAAGGTGTTTTTAGAATTCACTTGATCTTTGGAACAAAACTGCATTAAAATAATTTGACTCGACTCATCTAAGAAAGATATTAAGGGATATTCTTCGATAAATAGAAAATATATGGAAAGCATTAAATAGGGTCTACCTTGAAATAAATGGCCATATCTTCGTCAAAAATTGCCCCATTTCAATTATAAAGGTGTTTTTAGAATTCACTTGATCTTTGGAACAAAACTGCATTAAAATAATTTGACTTCCGACTCATCTAAGAAAGATATTAAGGGATATTCTTCGATAAATAGAAATATATGGAAAGCATTAAATAGGGTCTACCTTGAAATAAATGGCCATATCTTCGTCAAAAATTGCCCCATTTCAATTATAAAGGTGTTTTTAGAATTCACTTGATCTTTGGAACAAAACTGCATTAAAATAATTTGACTTCCGACTCATCTAAGAAAGATATTAAGGGATATTCTTCGATAAATAGAAAATATATGGAAAGCATTAAATAGGGTCTACCTTGAAATAAATGGCCATATCTTCGTCAAAAATTGCCCCATTTCAATTATAAAGGTGTTTTTAGAATTCACTCGATCTTTGGAACAAAACTGCATTAAAATAATTTGACTTCCGACTCATCTAAGAAAGATATTAAGGGATATTCTTCGATAAATAGAAAATATATGGAAAGCATTAAATAGGGTCTACCTTGAAATAAATGGCCATATCTTCGTCAAAAATTGCCCCATTTCAATTATAAAGGTGTTTTTAGAATTCACTTGATCTTTGGAACAAAACTGCATTAAAATAATTTGACTTCCGACTCATCTAAGAAAGATATTAAGGGATATTCTTCGATAAATAGAAAATATATGGAAAGCATTAAATAGGGTCTACCTTGAAATAAATGGCCATATCTTCGTCAAAAATTGCCCCATTTCAATTATAAAGGTGTTTTTAGAATTCACTTGATCTTTGGAACAAAACTGCATTAAAATAATTTGACTTCCGACTCATCTAAGAAAGATATTAAGGGATATTCTTCGATAAATAGAAAATATATGGAAAGCATTAAATAGGGTCTACCTTGAAATAAATGGCCATATCTTCGTCAAAAATTGCCCCATTTCAATTATAAAGGTGTTTTTAGAATTCACTTGATCTTTGGAACAAAACTGCATTAAAATAATTTGACTTCCGACTCATCTAAGAAAGATATTAAGGGATATTCTTCGATAAATAGAAAATATATGGAAAGCATTAAATAGGGTCTACCTTGAAATAAATGGCCATATCTTCGTCAAAAATTGCCCCATTTCAATTATAAAGGTGTTTTTAGAATTCACTTGATCTTTGGAACAAAACTGCATTAAAATAATTTGACTTCCGACTCATCTAAGAAAGATATTAAGGGATATTCTTCGATAAATAGAAAATATATGGAAAGCATTAAATAGGGTCTACCTTGAAATAAATGGCCATATCTTCGTCAAAAATTGCCCCATTTCAATTATAAAGGTGTTTTTAGAATTCACTCGATCTTTGGAACAAAACTGCATTAAAATAATTTGACTTCCGACTCATCTAAGAAAGATATTAAGGATATTCTTCGATAAATAGAAAATATATGGAAAGCATTAAATAGGGTCTACCTTGAAATAAATGGCCATATCTTCGTCAAAAATTGCCCCATTTCAATTATAAAGGTGTTTTTAGAATTCACTCGATCTTTGGAACAAAACTGCATTAAAATAATTTGACTTCCGACTCATCTAAGAAAGATATTAAGGGATATTCTTCGATAAATAGAAAATATATGGAAAGCATTAAATAGGGTCTACCTTGAAATAAATGGCCATATCTTCGTCAAAAATTGCCCCATTTCAATTATAAAGGTGTTTTTAGAATTCACTTGATCTTTGGAACAAAACTGCATTAAAATAATTTGACTTCCGACTCATCTAAGAAAGATATTAAGGGATATTCTTCGATAAATAGAAAATATATGGAAAGCATTAAATAGGGTCTACCTTGAAATAAATGGCCATATCTTCGTCAAAAATTGCCCCATTTCAATTATAAAGGTGTTTTTAGAATTCACTTAATCTTTGGAACAAAACTGCATTAAAATAATTTGACTTCCGACTCATCTAAGAAAGATATTAAGGGATATTCTTCGATAAATAGAAAATATATGGAAAGCATTAAATAGGGTCTACCTTGAAAAAAATGGCCATATCTTCGTCAAAAATTGCCCCATTTCAATTATAAAGGTGTTTTTAGAATTCACTCGATCTTTGGAACAAAACTGCATTAAAATAATTTGACTTCCGACTCATCTAAAAAAGATATTAAGGGATATTCGATAAATAGAAAATATATGGAAAACATTAAATAGGGTCTACCTTGAAATAAATGGCCATATCTTCGTCAAAAATTGCCCCATTTCAATTATAAAGGTGTTTTTAGAATTCAATTAATATTTGGAACCAAACTGCATCAAAATAATTTGACTTCCGACTTATCTAAGAAAGATATTAAGGGATATTCTTCGATAAATAGAAATATATGGAAAGCATTAAATAGGCCCACCTTTGAAATAAACGGCCATATCTTCGTCAAAAATTGCCCCATTTCAATTAAAAGGTGTTTTTA
>NW_025063248.1:0-4347 GCF_018153295.1 Drosophila grimshawi | reverse complement strand
GGGCGCCGTCAAAGGCAGTTGTTGAAGATCAGACCTACAAATCCGACGACATCAGACCTGAACAGATCAAATAACTGCTGTTTTCAGAGTGAGCAGGCACGCAGGACGTTCTTCAATATCAAAAAATCATGCAACTGCATTCTGTCCCCGTCACTCAGGTGCACAAACCTGAAATTACAAACCATTCCTCAAAGCCGTTATCGATTTTGAAAAGTCTCTATTGTCGCCTGACAAGATCCAGTTTCAAAGAAAGACCGCCCTTGAACGTCACTCCAAGAGTGTTGTAGCGTGCTGGATAGAATGTAATACAGGCAAAAAAATAATGTCCGAATTAGATTATAGAATAGACAGCTTTAACTTTTCGAATCATGATTTTTCTAAAATCAAAATTGATGGATGGTTTTTAAACCATGAAAAAGAAATAAAAAGTGTCTTTTTTTCGCATTCGCGACATAAACTATCCCCTTGATTCTTATGGGCTTTACAGTCCAGATGTTCTTGAAATTCTTGGGGATAAAGCTCGAAACTGCCGCTTCATGCAGTTTATAAATTTGCCGGAAATTATTTTCTTTGAAGACATTGCTACGTCATTTTTTATTATAAATTATATTGATAATACTTTTGAAATTGTTCGTTTTAACGGTCTAGAGCGCCAGAAATGGGCTGTCCCAAAATGCAGAAATTTTTCTGACCTTCGAATTCACATGGGTGTTCGGGCATGGGACCGAGTAACCTTACGCAAACATCTACAGGAACTGGAAAAATTTACAGGAATAGCCAAACCGGGCGTTGTCATTGGATATTCTAACGACCGGAGACTGTATCGAGTAGCTCATGAATATGGATGGGATTACGTTTCTGCGCATGACAAAACGAACCTTCCATTCGAGACACTTGCTTCCTTCTACCTGAGAACAGTCTTGGGTAGCGATGTCCTTCTTCTGATTTCCGATATCCGTCCATCACATCACGACTGGGATAATCGCTGGATCTTTGGGGTTCTGAATTTTGGTTCAGTGGCTTATTTTCCACCAGAGCAGATCCAACAACCGCTCCAAGGCGAGGGGGAGCTGGAACAATCCCTTCCTGACTTCCGATCTGAACAAAACCAACCTGGCTGCTTTTACAGCATCTGATATCGCATTATTTGGCCTTCCTGGCCTACGCTCACTTTCATCTGCAATAGAAACTGAGGACAAAAAACCAGACGTTTCGCAGATCGTCTATGCTCTCGACACTGAAGTTATTCCCGTCACACCCACGGAAGAAAAAACCGATCAGTTTCATGACACCGTTTGCAAAGAGCGTCTCTTTATCATCAAAGCAGAGTGAATGTCTGAAGAGTATTCTGTCAGATGCATACCCTCTCTCTTCACGTCATGATCCTAAAAACAGACTGATAAATGACCAGAAATTATTCTCACGCTTTACAAGTCTTGGTGACAATTGCGAGTTCGGATTAATTCAACGTGAAGTTGGGTTGGAACCACTTGATCTGTTTCGATTTGGTGGAATACGGGATATTCAAAACCTCATAAAAGCATTTAATGAAGATCTACGTGCTTTCGGGACAGAAAGTGATACTGAGGTTTACGAAGCCTACGGTGAGTGGATTTCTACAAGCAATAGTTACGCCGTAACATTCCACACTCATCGTTATGCTCATGATTTATCCCGCGAAGATATGCGTGCAAGTGAGCAAAAAAAACTACGATATCTTGCCAGAAAAGCTCTGGAGGATTTGGAAGAAGGGACCAAAATCCTCGTACGAAAATCTAACGACGTTATTACGGACGATGAAGCCCGTGCGCTCTATCGAGCCGTCAGACGACATGGAAACTGTCCGATCCTCATAGTAACTCAAGCATCTGGCAAAACAGACCTCAATACAGTGGAGGATTGGGAGACGGATTACTAAGAGGTTATATTTCACATTTCTCGCCTTATTCCGAAGCAGATTCAGGATCAATAGAAGAATGGAGGGACCTCTGCGGAGCCGCCCTTGATCTTTTAACTCCGAAAGCGGGAGTGAATTGACATGTCAACACCCCAACTCGCCTGGCTTCCGGACCCGACTGTCACAACGAAAGGTCATCTTTGGGATCAACGCCTTTCACAGGCAAAAGACGCCGCTCCTGACTGGGACACGCTGCTGGACCTTGCGCGTTATAATCTGAACTTCATGCGGACGATGAAGCTGGATCGCGTTTTAACGCGACAGTTCCCGGAGCCTCCTGCACATCTCTCCGTCAAACCCGTTCGCCTTGCGCTTCTTGGTTCTTCCACAGTCAATCATCTCATCCCGTCACTTCGGGTCGCAGCTTTAAGACATGGTATCTGGCTCACGGTGCATACCGGAGAGTATGGAAGCTATCGACAGGAACTCGGACAGGATGACGAAGCTCTTAAAGAATTCGCACCCACACTCATTCTTCTCCTTCTGGATGCGCGACATATCGCGGGCTTTCTTCCACGCAATGCCGATCAGGCCACAGCCGATATGGCATGTCAGGAGGTTGTTGAGAGTCTGCTGCCTGAATGCTGGCGAGAAGCCAAAATCCGCTACGGCTGCCCTGTTCTTCAGACGTCTTTTCTCCCTGTTTTCCCACGTCTCATGGGAAGCGCAGAGGCTCTCCTTCCCTCATCGTCAGCCAACTTCATAACGCGGATCAATGCACTTCTGGCCGCAAGCTGTCACAAGCATGGCGCAATCTTTGTCGATCTGGCCGCTGAGGCAACACGATACGGCCTTGAGGCATGGTATGATCCATCACTCTGGTGGCGTGCCAAACAGGAAATTGCTCCGGGTGCAGCTCCTGCTTTTGGCGAACTCGTAGGCCGCAGTCTGGCCGCACTGGCTGGCCGCTCATCGAAATGCCTTGTGCTGGATCTCGATAATACTCTTTGGGGAGGCGTTATTGGAGATGATGGTCTGGATGGTATTGAGCTTGGGCAGGGAAGCCCTTTAGGCGAAGCTTTTGTCGCTTTGCAGGATTTTGCGCTGCGCCTGAGCCGCAGGGGCGTTGTTCTGGCAGTCTGCTCCAAAAACGATGAGGTAAATGCCCGTTTGCCTTTTCAAAAACATCCAGAAATGATCCTGCGCGAAAAGATATCGGGTGTTTTGTCGCCAACTGGAACGACAAAGCAGAAAATATTCGCGAAATTGCTTCACGCCTTAATATCGGGCTCGATTCCATAGTGTTTGTGGATGACAATCCATTTGAACGCTCTCGGGTGCGGGAAGCCTTGCCGATGGTCAATGTTCCAGAAATACCAGAAGATCCCACACTTGTTCCCGATGCGGTCGCAGCAGCCGGATATTTTGATCTCATTGAGCTCAGCGCTGAAGATCTCAATCGAAGTGATCAGTATCAGGCTAATCTGCAGCGGCAATCTTTGCAGGAAAGCGCTACGGATCTTGACAGCTATTTGAACGGGTTAGACATGACCCTGATTTATGGCGCGTTCAACTCAACCAATCTTTCGCGAATTACACAGCTTATCAACAAGAGCAATCAGTTCAACCTGACAACACGCCGTTATAGTCAGGATGACCTGACAGCACTAATGGCTGATGACACAGCTTTGGTCTGTGGTTCCGTTTGACCGACCGCTTCGGAGATAATGGTCTGATTGCGGTTGTCATAGGGCGGGACGCTGCCGAAGGAATTGTGGATATTGATACATGGCTGATGAGCTGCAGGGTTCTGGGCCGTGGCGTAGAAGAAGCAACGCTCAGCGTTATTGCGGCTCAGGCTCGCGCAAGAGGAGCAACAGCGCTTAGAGGAACCTACCTGCCCACGCTCAAGAATAGTATGGTCGCAGACATGTATTCCCGCCTTGGCTTTACATTAGTGGAAGACAGGGGAATAGAAGGAAAGTCATACATCCTTCCTCTGGCGGAATGGATGCCCGCAACAACTTCTATTACCTTAAGTTCGGAGTTTTAAAAATGAACCGTAACGATGTTGTTGAACAGATTACGAAGATCTTTCAAGATGTTTTCGACGATCCCAATCTTACCCTCGAAGATAACACAACTGCCCAAGATATTCCGGGATGGGACTCCGTTGCCATGATCAACATCATTGTGGCTATCGAAGAGCACTTCAACATCCGTCTGAAAACGCGGGAAATTGATGCTCTGAAATCAGTGGGCGATCTCTACGAAACCGTTCTCACCAAAGTATCCTGAGAGACGGGTTTCAGCCTATCTGTATTTTGCGAACAGCAATAAAACGCCAGAAGGACCATTGATAATTAATTGATGCTCTGAGCCACTCTCTGAGGATTGATGGCTCAGTCATCCGCATCCTGCGGACGCGGGACCAATATGAATGGGCAGTG
>NW_025063247.1:0-37959 GCF_018153295.1 Drosophila grimshawi | reverse complement strand
TGAAGCCCTTTTAATATATTTTGATTCTGCATCAAAAGCTGAAAATAAAGTCTCAGGTCATTTCGAAATTGTTGTTTTACCTGAGTTTCTGTTTCAAAATTCAAACGGATGTATCTTCGCCAATACTTGTCCAGAAGTTAGAATTTCTTTCCGCATTATGAAGCCCTTTTTATATATTTTGACTCTCCATCAAAAGCTGAAAATATGTAGTCTCGAAGTCATTTCGAGAAATTGACGTTTTTAAGTTTCTGTTTTTAAATTCAATTGGATGTATCTTCTCCAATAATTGATATAAGGGAATTTCTTTCAACATTATGAAGCCCTTTTTATATATTTTGACTCTGCATCAAAGCTTACAATATGTAGTCTCGAAGTCATTTCCAGAAATTGACGTTTTAAGTTTCTGTTTCCGAATTCAAACGGATGTATCTTCGCCTTATAATTGTCAAGAGTCAGATTTCTTTCAACATTATGAAGCCCCTTTTATACTGTTACGACTCCCCATCAAAAGCGGCTGAAAATGTATGATATCGCGTTATTTCGAGAAATTGACGTTTTAAGTTTCTGTTTCCAAATTCAAACGGATGAATCTTCGCCTCTAATGATGTCAGAAGTCAGAATTTCTTTCAACATTCGAAGCCTTACTTTAGATATCTTGATTCCTATCAAAAGCTTAATGTATGAAGTGTCCAAGTGAATTCGAGAAATTAACGTTTTAAGTTTCTGTTCCAAATTCAAGCGGATGTATCTTCGCCACTCTTTTTCATAGAGTTAGAATTTCTTTTTTCTTGTGTTATGAAAGCCCTCTTTATATATATTGACTCGGCATCAAAGCTGAAAATTTGTAGTCTCAGAATGATTTCTTGAAATTTACATTTTAGTTTCTGGTTCGAAATTCAAACGGATGTATCTTCATAATAATTGTCAAAAGTTAGATTTCTTTCAACATTTTGAAGCCCTTTTCATATATTTTGACTCTGCATCAAAAGCTGAAAATATGTAGTCTCAAAGTCAATTCGAGAAATTAACGTTTTAAGTTTCTGTTCCCAAATTCAAACGGATGTATCTTCGCCAATAATTGTCAGAAGTTAAAATTTCTTTCTTAATATTGCGAAGCCCTTTTTATGTATTTGATCGCATCAAAAGCTGAAAATATGTAGTCTCGAAGTCATTTCGAGAAATTGACGCTTTAAGTTTCTGTTTCCAAATTCAAACGGATGGTATTATCTTCGCCAATAATTGTCAGAAGTTAGAATTTCTTTCAAACATTATGAGCCCTTTTTATATATTTTGACTCGGCATCAAAAGCTGAAAATATGTGTCTCGAAGTCATTTCGAGAAATTGACGTTTTAAGTTTCTGTTTCCAAATTCAAACGGATGTATCTTCGCCACTAATTGTCAGAAGTTAGAATTTCTTTCAACATTATGGAAGCATCCTTTTTATATATTTTGACTCGGCATCAAACGTTGAAAATATGTAGTCTCGAAGTCATTTCGAGAAATTGACGTTTTAAGTTTCTGTTTCCAAATTCAAACGGATGTATCTTCGCCAATAATTGTCAAAAGTTAGACTTTCTTTCAAAATTATGAAGCCCTTTTTATATATTTTGACTCTGCATCAAAAGCTGAAAATATGTAGTCTCGAAGTCATTTCGAGAAATTGACGTCTTAAGTTTCTGTTTCCAAATTCAAACGGATGTATCTTCGCCAATAATTGTCAGAAGTCAGAATTGCTTTCAACATTATGAAGCCCTTTTATATATTCTGATTCTGCATCAAAAGCTGAAAATATGTAGTCTCCAAGTCATTTCGAGAAATTAACGTTTTAAGTTTCTGTTTCCAAATTCAAACGGATGTATCTTCGCCAATAATTGTCAGAAGTTAGAATTTCTTTCAACATTATGAAGCCCTTTTTATATATTTTGACTCTGCATCAAAAGCTGAAAATATGTAGTCTCGAAGTCATTTCGAGAAATTGACGTTTTAAGTTTCTGTTTCCAAATTCAAACGGATGAATCTTCGCCAATAATTGTCAGAAGTCAGAATTTCTTTCTAACATTATGAAGCCCTTTTAATATATTTTGATTCTGCATCAAAAGCTGAAAATATGTAGTCTCGAAGTCAATTCGAGAAATTAACGTTTTAAGTTTCTGTTCCCAAATTCAAACGGATGTATCTTCGCCAATAATTGTCAGAAGTTAGAATTTCTTTCAACATTACGAAGCCCTTTTTATGTATTTTGATTCTGCATCAAAAGCTGAAAATTTGTAGTCTCGAAGTCATTTCGAGAAATTTACGTTTTAAGTTTCTGTTTCCAAATTCAAACGGATGAATCTTCGCCAATAATTGTCAGAAGTCAGAATTTCTTTCTAACATTATGAAGCCCTTTTAATATATTTTGACTCTGCATCAAAAGCTGAAAATATGTAGTCTCGAAGTCATTTCGAGAAATTGACGTCTTAAGTTTCTGTTTCCAAATTCAAACGGATGTATCTTCGCCAATACTTGTCAGAAGTCAGAATTTCTTTCAACATTATGAAGCCCTTTTTATATATTTTGACTCTGCATCAAAAGCTGAAAATATGTAGTCTCGAAGTCAATTCGAGAAATTAACGTTTTAAGTTTCTGTTTCCAAATTCAAACGGATGTATCTTCGCCAATAATTGTCAGAAGTTAGAATTTCTTTCAACATTATGAAGCCCTTTTTATATATTTTGACTCTGCATCAAAAGCTGAAAATATGTAGTCTCGAAGTCATTTCGAGAAATTGACGTTTTAAGTTTCTGTTTCCAAATTCAAACGGATGTATCTTCGCCAATAATTGTCAGAAGTTAGAATTTCTTTCAACATTATGAAGCCCTTTTTATATATTTTGACTCTGCATCAAAAGCTGAAAATATGTAGTCTCGAAGTCATTTCGAGAAATTGACGTTTTAAGTTTCTGTTTCCAAATTCAAACGGATGAATCTTCGCCAATAATTGTCAGAAGTCAGAATTTCTTTCAACATTATGAAGCCCTTTTAATATATTTTGATTCTGCATCAAAAGCTGAAAATATGTAGTCTCAAAGTCAATTCGAGAAATTAACGTTTTAAGTTTCTGTTCCCAAATTCAAACGGATGTATCTTCGCCAATAATTGTCAGAAGTTAGAATTTCTTTCAACATTACGAAGCCCTTTTTATGTATTTTGATTCTGCATCAAAAGCTGAAAATATGTAGTCTCGAAGTCATTTCGAGAAATTGACGTTTTAAGTTTCTGTTTCCAAATTCAAACGGATGTATCTTCGCCAATAATTGTCAGAAGTTAGAATTTCTTTCAACATTATGAAGCCCTTTTTATATATTTTGACTCTGCATCAAAAGCTGAAAATATGTAGTCTCGAAGTCATTTCGAGAAATTGACGTTTTAAGTTTCTGTTTCCAAATTCAAACGGATGTATCTTCGCCAATAATTGTCAGAAGTTAGAATTTCTTTCAACATTACGAAGCCCTTTTTATATATTTTGACTCTGCATCAAAAGCTGAAAATATGTAGTCTCGAAGTCATTTCGAGAAATTGACGTTTTAAGTTTCTGTTTCCAAATTCAAACGGATGTATCTTCGCCAATAATTGTCAGAAGTTAGAATTTCTTTCAACATTATGAAGCCCTTTTTATATATTTTGACTCTGCATCAAAAGCTGAAAATATGTAGTCTCGAAGTCATTTCGAGAAATTGACGTCTTAAGTTTCTGTTTCCAAATTCAAACGGATGTTTCTTCGCCACTAATTGTCAGAAGTTAGAATTTCTTTCAACATTATGAAGCCCTTTTTATATATATTGACTCGGCATCAAAAGCTGAAAATATGTAGTCTCGAAGTCATTTCGAGAAATTGACGTTTTAAGTTTCTGGTTCCAAATTCAAACGGATGTATCTTCGCCAATAATTGTCAAAAGTTAGACTTTCTTTCAACATTATGAAGCCCTTTTTATATATTTTGACTCTGCATCAAAAGCTGAAAATATGTAGTCTCGAAGTCATTTCGAGAAATTGACGTTTTAAGTTTCTGTTTCCAAATTCAAACGGATGTATCTTCGCCAATAATTGTCAGAAGTTAGAATTTCTTTCAACATTATGAAGCCCTTTTTATATATTTTGACTCGGCATCAAAAGCTGAAAATATGTAGTCTCGAAGTCATTTCGAGAAATTGACGTTTTAAGTTTCTGTTTCCAAATTCAAACGGATGTATCTTCGCCAATAATTGTCAAAAGTTAGAATTTCTTTCAACATTATGAAGCCCTTTTTATATATTTTGACTCTGCATCAAAAGCTGAAAATATGTAGTCTCGAAGTCATTTCGAGAAATTGACGTTTTAAGTTTCTGTTTCCAAATTCAAACGGATGTATCTTCGCCAATAATTGTCAGAAGTTAGAATTTCTTTCAACATTATGAAGCCCTTTTTATATATTTTGACTCTGCATCAAAAGCTGAAAATATGTAGTCTCGAAGTCATTTCGAGAAATTGACGTTTTAAGTTTCTGTTTCCAAATTCAAACGGATGTATCTTCGCCAATAATTGTCAGAAGTTAGAATTTCTTTCAACATTATGAAGCCCTTTTTATATATTTTGACTCTGCATCAAAAGCTGAAAATATGTAGTCTCGAAGTCATTTCGAGAAATTGACGTTTTAAGTTTCTGTTTCCAAATTCAAACGGATGTATCTTCGCCAATAATTGTCAGAAGTTAGAATTTCTTTCAACATTATGAAGCCCTTTTTATATATTTTGACTCTGCATCAAAAGCTGAAAATATGTAGTCTCGAAGTCATTTCGAGAAATTGACGTTTTAAGTTTCTGTTTCCAAATTCAAACGGATGTATCTTCGCCAATAATTGTCAGAAGTTAGAATTTCTTTCAACATTATGAAGCCCTTTTTATATATTTTGACTCTGCATCAAAAGCTGAAAATATGTAGTCTCGAAGTCATTTCGAGAAATTGACGTTTTAAGTTTCTGTTTCCAAATTCAAACGGATGTATCTTCGCCAATAATTGTCAGAAGTTAGAATTTCTTTCAACATTATGAAGCCCTTTTTATATATTTTGACTCTGCATCAAAAGCTGAAAATATGTAGTCTCGAAGTCATTTCGAGAAATTGACGTTTTAAGTTTCTGTTTCCAAATTCAAACGGATGTATCTTCGCCAATAATTGTCAGAAGTTAGAATTTCTTTCAACATTATGAAGCCCTTTTTATATATTTTGACTCTGCATCAAAAGCTGAAAATATGTAGTCTCGAAGTCATTTCGAGAAATTGACGTTTTAAGTTTCTGTTTCCAAATTCAAACGGATGTATCTTCGCCAATAATTGTCAGAAGTTAGAATTTCTTTCAACATTATGAAGCCCTTTTTATATATTTTGACTCTGCATCAAAAGCTGAAAATATGTAGTCTCGAAGTCATTTCGAGAAATTGACGTTTTAAGTTTCTGTTTCCAAATTCAAACGGATGTATCTTCGCCAATAATTGTCAGAAGTTAGAATTTCTTTCAACATTATGAAGCCCTTTTTATATATTTTGACTCTGCATCAAAAGCTGAAAATATGTAGTCTCGAAGTCATTTCGAGAAATTGACGTTTTAAGTTTCTGTTTCCAAATTCAAACGGATGTATCTTCGCCAATAATTGTCAGAAGTTAGAATTTCTTTCAACATTATGAAGCCCTTTTTATATATTTTGACTCTGCATCAAAAGCTGAAAATATGTAGTCTCGAAGTCATTTCGAGAAATTGACGTTTTAAGTTTCTGTTTCCAAATTCAAACGGATGTATCTTCGCCAATAATTGTCAGAAGTTAGAATTTCTTTCAACATTATGAAGCCCTTTTTATATATTTTGACTCTGCATCAAAAGCTGAAAATATGTAGTCTCGAAGTCATTTCGAGAAATTGACGTTTTAAGTTTCTGTTTCCAAATTCAAACGGATGTATCTTCGCCAATAATTGTCAGAAGTTAGAATTTCTTTCAACATTATGAAGCCCTTTTTATATATTTTGACTCTGCATCAAAAGCTGAAAATATGTAGTCTCGAAGTCATTTCGAGAAATTGACGTTTTAAGTTTCTGTTTCCAAATTCAAACGGATGTATCTTCGCCAATAATTGTCAGAAGTTAGAATTTCTTTCAACATTATGAAGCCCTTTTTATATATTTTGACTCTGCATCAAAAGCTGAAAATATGTAGTCTCGAAGTCATTTCGAGAAATTGACGTTTTAAGTTTCTGTTTCCAAATTCAAACGGATGTATCTTCGCCAATAATTGTCAGAAGTTAGAATTTCTTTCAACATTATGAAGCCCTTTTTATATATTTTGACTCTGCATCAAAAGCTGAAAATATGTAGTCTCGAAGTCATTTCGAGAAATTGACGTTTTAAGTTTCTGTTTCCAAATTCAAACGGATGTATCTTCGCCAATAATTGTCAGAAGTTAGAATTTCTTTCAACATTATGAAGCCCTTTTTATATATTTTGACTCTGCATCAAAAGCTGAAAATATGTAGTCTCGAAGTCATTTCGAGAAATTGACGTTTTAAGTTTCTGTTTCCAAATTCAAACGGATGTATCTTCGCCAATAATTGTCAGAAGTTAGAATTTCTTTCAACATTATGAAGCCCTTTTTATATATTTTGATTCTGCATCAAAAGCTGAAAATATGTAGTCTCGAAGTCATTTCGAGAAATTGACGTTTTAAGTTTCTGTTTCCAAATTCAAACGGATGTATCTTCGCCAATAATTGTCAGAAGTTAGAATTTCTTTCAACATTATGAAGCCCTTTTTATATATTTTGACTCTGCATCAAAAGCTGAAAATATGTAGTCTCGAAGTCATTTCGAGAAATTGACGTTTTAAGTTTCTGTTTCCAAATTCAAACGGATGTATCTTCGCCAATAATTGTCAGAAGTTAGAATTTCTTTCAACATTATGAAGCCCTTTTTATATATTTTGACTCTGCATCAAAAGCTGAAAATATGTAGTCTCGAAGTCATTTCGAGAAATTGACGTTTTAAGTTTCTGTTTCCAAATTCAAACGGATGTATCTTCGCCAATAATTGTCAGAAGTTAGAATTTCTTTCAACATTATGAAGCCCTTTTTATATATTTTGACTCTGCATCAAAAGCTGAAAATATGTAGTCTCGAAGTCATTTCGAGAAATTGACGTTTTAAGTTTCTGTTTCCAAATTCAAACGGATGTATCTTCGCCAATAATTGTCAGAAGTTAGAATTTCTTTCAACATTATGAAGCCCTTTTTATATATTTTGACTCTGCATCAAAAGCTGAAAATATGTAGTCTCGAAGTCATTTCGAGAAATTGACGTTTTAAGTTTCTGTTTCCAAATTCAAACGGATGTATCTTCGCCAATAATTGTCAGAAGTTAGAATTTCTTTCAACATTATGAAGCCCTTTTTATATATTTTGACTCTGCATCAAAAGCTGAAAATATGTAGTCTCGAAGTCATTTCGAGAAATTGACGTTTTAAGTTTCTGTTTCCAAATTCAAACGGATGTATCTTCGCCAATAATTGTCAGAAGTTAGAATTTCTTTCAACATTATGAAGCCCTTTTTATATATTTTGACTCTGCATCAAAAGCTGAAAATATGTAGTCTCGAAGTCATTTCGAGAAATTGACGTTTTAAGTTTCTGTTTCCAAATTCAAACGGATGTATCTTCGCCAATAATTGTCAGAAGTTAGAATTTCTTTCAACATTATGAAGCCCTTTTTATATATTTTGATTCTGCATCAAAAGCTGAAAATATGTAGTCTCGAAGTCATTTCGAGAAATTGACGTTTTAAGTTTCTGTTTCCAAATTCAAACGGATGTATCTTCGCCAATAATTGTCAGAAGTTAGAATTTCTTTCAACATTATGAAGCCCTTTTTATATATTTTGACTCTGCATCAAAAGCTGAAAATATGTAGTCTCGAAGTCATTTCGAGAAATTGACGTTTTAAGTTTCTGTTTCCAAATTCAAACGGATGTATCTTCGCCAATAATTGTCAGAAGTTAGAATTTCTTTCAACATTATGAAGCCCTTTTTATATATTTTGACTCTGCATCAAAAGCTGAAAATATGTAGTCTCGAAGTCATTTCGAGAAATTGACGTTTTAAGTTTCTGTTTCCAAATTCAAACGGATGTATCTTCGCCAATAATTGTCAGAAGTTAGAATTTCTTTCAACATTATGAAGCCCTTTTTATATATTTTGACTCTGCATCAAAAGCTGAAAATATGTAGTCTCGAAGTCATTTCGAGAAATTGACGTTTTAAGTTTCTGTTTCCAAATTCAAACGGATGTATCTTCGCCAATAATTGTCAGAAGTTAGAATTTCTTTCAACATTATGAAGCCCTTTTTATATATTTTGATTCTGCATCAAAAGCTGAAAATATGTAGTCTCGAAGTCATTTCGAGAAATTGACGTTTTAAGTTTCTGTTTCCAAATTCAAACGGATGTATCTTCGCCAATAATTGTCAGAAGTTAGAATTTCTTTCAACATTATGAAGCCCTTTTTATATATTTTGACTCTGCATCAAAAGCTGAAAATATGTAGTCTCGAAGTCATTTCGAGAAATTGACGTTTTAAGTTTCTGTTTCCAAATTCAAACGGATGTATCTTCGCCAATAATTGTCAGAAGTTAGAATTTCTTTCAACATTATGAAGCCCTTTTTATATATTTTGATTCTGCATCAAAAGCTGAAAATATGTAGTCTCGAAGTCATTTCGAGAAATTGACGTTTTAAGTTTCTGTTTCCAAATTCAAACGGATGTATCTTCGCCAATAATTGTCAGAAGTTAGAATTTCTTTCAACATTATGAAGCCCTTTTTATATATTTTGACTCTGCATCAAAAGCTGAAAATATGTAGTCTCGAAGTCATTTCGAGAAATTGACGTTTTAAGTTTCTGTTTCCAAATTCAAACGGATGTATCTTCGCCAATAATTGTCAGAAGTTAGAATTTCTTTCAACATTATGAAGCCCTTTTTATATATTTTGACTCTGCATCAAAAGCTGAAAATATGTAGTCTCGAAGTCATTTCGAGAAATTGACGTTTTAAGTTTCTGTTTCCAAATTCAAACGGATGTATCTTCGCCAATAATTGTCAGAAGTTAGAATTTCTTTCAACATTATGAAGCCCTTTTTATATATTTTGACTCTGCATCAAAAGCTGAAAATATGTAGTCTCGAAGTCATTTCGAGAAATTGACGTTTTAAGTTTCTGTTTCCAAATTCAAACGGATGTATCTTCGCCAATAATTGTCAGAAGTTAGAATTTCTTTCAACATTATGAAGCCCTTTTTATATATTTTGACTCTGCATCAAAAGCTGAAAATATGTAGTCTCGAAGTCATTTCGAGAAATTGACGTTTTAAGTTTCTGTTTCCAAATTCAAACGGATGAATCTTCGCCAATAATTGTCAGAAGTCAGAATTTCTTTCAACATTATGAAGCCCTTTTAATATATTTTGATTCTGCATCAAAAGCTGAAAATATGTAGTCTCAAAGTCAATTCGAGAAATTAACGTTTTAAGTTTCTGTTCCCAAATTCAAACGGATGTATCTTCGCCAATAATTGTCAGAAGTTAGAATTTCTTTCAACATTACGAAGCCCTTTTTATGTATTTTGATTCTGCATCAAAAGCTGAAAATATGTAGTCTCGAAGTCATTTCGAGAAATTGACGTTTTAAGTTTCTGTTTCCAAATTCAAACGGATGTATCTTCGCCACTAATTGTCAGAAGTTAGAATTTCTTTCAACATTATGAAGCCCTCTTTATATATATTGACTCGGCATCAAAAGCTGAAAATATGTAGTCTCGAAGTCATTTCGAGAAATTGACGTTTTAAGTTTCTGGTTCCAAATTCAAACGGATGTATCTTCGCCAATAATTGTCAAAAGTTAGACTTTCTTTCAACATTATGAAGCCCTTTTTATATATTTTGACTCTGCATCAAAAGCTGAAAATATGTAGTCTCGAAGTCATTTCGAGAAATTGACGTTTTAAGTTTCTGTTTCCAAATTCAAACGGATGTATCTTCGCCAATAATTGTCAGAAGTTAGAATTTCTTTCAACATTATGAAGCCCTTTTTATATATTTTGATTCTGCATCAAAAGCTGAAAATATGTAGTCTCGAAGTCATTTCGAGAAATTGACGTTTTAAGTTTCTGTTTCCAAATTCAAACGGATGTATCTTCGCCAATAATTGTCAGAAGTTAGAATTTCTTTCAACATTATGAAGCCCTTTTTATATATTTTGACTCTGCATCAAAAGCTGAAAATATGTAGTCTCGAAGTCATTTCGAGAAATTGACGTTTTAAGTTTCTGTTTCCAAATTCAAACGGATGTATCTTCGCCAATAATTGTCAGAAGTTAGAATTTCTTTCAACATTATGAAGCCCTTTTTATATATTTTGACTCTGCATCAAAAGCTGAAAATATGTAGTCTCGAAGTCATTTCGAGAAATTGACGTTTTAAGTTTCTGTTTCCAAATTCAAACGGATGTATCTTCGCCTATAATTGTCAGAAGTTAGAATTTCTTTCAACATTATGAAGCCCTTTTTATATATTTTGACTCTGCATCAAAAGCTGAAAATATGTAGTCTCGAAGTCATTTCGAGAAATTGACGTTTTAAGTTTCTGTTTCCAAATTCAAACGGATGTATCTTCGCCAATAATTGTCAGAAGTCAGAATTTCTTTCAACATTATGAAGCCCTTTTAATATATTTTGATTCTGCATCAAAAGCTGAAAATATGTAGTCTCAAAGTCAATTCGAGAAATTGACGTTTTAAGTTTCTGTTTCCAAATTCAAACGGATGTATCTTCGCCAATAATTGTCAGAAGTTAGAATTTCTTTCAACATTATGAAGCCCTTTTTATATATTTTGACTCTGCATCAAAAGCTGAAAATATGTAGTCTCGAAGTCATTTCGAGAAATTGACGTTTTAAGTTTCTGTTTCCAAATTCAAACGGATGTATCTTCGCCAATAATTGTCAGAAGTTAGAATTTCTTTCAACATTATGAAGCCCTTTTTATATATTTTGACTCTGCATCAAAAGCTGAAAATATGTAGTCTCGAAGTCATTTCGAGAAATTGACGTTTTAAGTTTCTGTTTCCAAATTCAAACGGATGTATCTTCGCCAATAATTGTCAGAAGTTAGAATTTCTTTCAACATTATGAAGCCCTTTTTATATATTTTGACTCTGCATCAAAAGCTGAAAATATGTAGTCTCGAAGTCATTTCGAGAAATTGACGTTTTAAGTTTCTGTTTCCAAATTCAAACGGATGTATCTTCGCCAATAATTGTCAGAAGTTAGAATTTCTTTCAACATTATGAAGCCCTTTTTATATATTTTGACTCTGCATCAAAAGCTGAAAATATGTAGTCTCGAAGTCATTTCGAGAAATTGACGTTTTAAGTTTCTGTTTCCAAATTCAAACGGATGTATCTTCGCCAATAATTGTCAGAAGTTAGAATTTCTTTCAACATTATGAAGCCCTTTTTATATATTTTGACTCTGCATCAAAAGCTGAAAATATGTAGTCTCGAAGTCATTTCGAGAAATTGACGTTTTAAGTTTCTGTTTCCAAATTCAAACGGATGTATCTTCGCCAATAATTGTCAGAAGTTAGAATTTCTTTCAACATTATGAAGCCCTTTTTATATATTTTGATTCTGCATCAAAAGCTGAAAATATGTAGTCTCGAAGTCATTTCGAGAAATTGACGTTTTAAGTTTCTGTTTCCAAATTCAAACGGATGTATCTTCGCCAATAATTGTCAGAAGTCAGAATTTCTTTCAACATTATGAAGCCCTTTTTATATATTTTGACTCTGCATCAAAAGCTGAAAATATGTAGTCTCGAAGTCATTTCGAGAAATTGACGTTTTAAGTTTCTGTTTCCAAATTCAAACGGATGTATCTTCGCCAATAATTGTCAGAAGTTAGAATTTCTTTCAACATTATGAAGCCCTTTTTATATATTTTGACTCTGCATCAAAAGCTGAAAATATGTAGTCTCGAAGTCATTTCGAGAAATTGACGTTTTAAGTTTCTGTTTCCAAATTCAAACGGATGTATCTTCGCCAATAATTGTCAGAAGTTAGAATTTCTTTCAACATTATGAAGCCCTTTTTATATATTTTGACTCTGCATCAAAAGCTGAAAATATGTAGTCTCGAAGTCATTTCGAGAAATTGACGTTTTAAGTTTCTGTTTCCAAATTCAAACGGATGTATCTTCGCCAATAATTGTCAGAAGTTAGAATTTCTTTCAACATTATGAAGCCCTTTTTATATATTTTGACTCTGCATCAAAAGCTGAAAATATGTAGTCTCGAAGTCATTTCGAGAAATTGACGTTTTAAGTTTCTGTTTCCAAATTCAAACGGATGTATCTTCGCCAATAATTGTCAGAAGTTAGAATTTCTTTCAACATTATGAAGCCCTTTTTATATATTTTGACTCTGCATCAAAAGCTGAAAATATGTAGTCTCGAAGTCATTTCGAGAAATTGACGTTTTAAGTTTCTGTTTCCAAATTCAAACGGATGTATCTTCGCCAATAATTGTCAGAAGTTAGAATTTCTTTCAACATTATGAAGCCCTTTTTATATATTTTGACTCTGCATCAAAAGCTGAAAATATGTAGTCTCGAAGTCATTTCGAGAAATTGACGTTTTAAGTTTCTGTTTCCAAATTCAAACGGATGTATCTTCGCCAATAATTGTCAGAAGTTAGAATTTCTTTCAACATTATGAAGCCCTTTTTATATATTTTGACTCTGCATCAAAAGCTGAAAATATGTAGTCTCGAAGTCATTTCGAGAAATTGACGTTTTAAGTTTCTGTTTCCAAATTCAAACGGATGTATCTTCGCCAATAATTGTCAGAAGTTAGAATTTCTTTCAACATTATGAAGCCCTTTTTATATATTTTGACTCGGCATCAAAAGCTGAAAATATGTAGTCTCGAAGTCATTTCGAGAAATTGACGTTTTAAGTTTCTGTTTCCAAATTCAAACGGATGTATCTTCGCCAATAATTGTCAGAAGTTAGAATTTCTTTCAACATTATGAAGCCCTTTTTATATATTTTGACTCTGCATCAAAAGCTGAAAATATGTAGTCTCGAAGTCATTTCGAGAAATTGACGTTTTAAGTTTCTGTTTCCAAATTCAAACGGATGTATCTTCGCCAATAATTGTCAGAAGTTAGAATTTCTTTCAACATTATGAAGCCCTTTTTATATATTTTGACTCTGCATCAAAAGCTGAAAATATGTAGTCTCGAAGTCATTTCGAGAAATTGACGTTTTAAGTTTCTGTTTCCAAATTCAAACGGATGTATCTTCGCCAATAATTGTCAGAAGTTAGAATTTCTTTCAACATTATGAAGCCCTTTTTATATATTTTGATTCTGCATCAAAAGCTGAAAATATGTAGTCTCGAAGTCATTTCGAGAAATTGACGTTTTAAGTTTCTGTTTCCAAATTCAAACGGATGTATCTTCGCCAATAATTGTCAGAAGTTAGAATTTCTTTCAACATTATGAAGCCCTTTTTATATATTTTGATTCTGCATCAAAAGCTGAAAATATGTAGTCTCGAAGTCATTTCGAGAAATTGACGTTTTAAGTTTCTGTTTCCAAATTCAAACGGATGTATCTTCGCCAATAATTGTCAGAAGTTAGAATTTCTTTCAACATTATGAAGCCCTTTTTATATATTTTGACTCTGCATCAAAAGCTGAAAATATGTAGTCTCGAAGTCATTTCGAGAAATTGACGTTTTAAGTTTCTGTTTCCAAATTCAAACGGATGTATCTTCGCCAATAATTGTCAGAAGTTAGAATTTCTTTCAACATTATGAAGCCCTTTTTATATATTTTGACTCTGCATCAAAAGCTGAAAATATGTAGTCTCGAAGTCATTTCGAGAAATTGACGTTTTAAGTTTCTGTTTCCAAATTCAAACGGATGTATCTTCGCCAATAATTGTCAGAAGTTAGAATTTCTTTCAACATTATGAAGCCCTTTTTATATATTTTGACTCTGCATCAAAAGCTGAAAATATGTAGTCTCGAAGTCATTTCGAGAAATTGACGTTTTAAGTTTCTGTTTCCAAATTCAAACGGATGTATCTTCGCCAATAATTGTCAGAAGTTAGAATTTCTTTCAACATTATGAAGCCCTTTTTATATATTTTGACTCTGCATCAAAAGCTGAAAATATGTAGTCTCGAAGTCATTTCGAGAAATTGACGTTTTAAGTTTCTGTTTCCAAATTCAAACGGATGTATCTTCGCCAATAATTGTCAGAAGTTAGAATTTCTTTCAACATTATGAAGCCCTTTTTATATATTTTGACTCTGCATCAAAAGCTGAAAATATGTAGTCTCGAAGTCATTTCGAGAAATTGACGTTTTAAGTTTCTGTTTCCAAATTCAAACGGATGTATCTTCGCCAATAATTGTCAGAAGTTAGAATTTCTTTCAACATTATGAAGCCCTTTTTATATATTTTGACTCTGCATCAAAAGCTGAAAATATGTAGTCTCGAAGTCAATTCGAGAAATTGACGTTTTAAGTTTCTGTTCCCAAATTCAAACGGATGTATCTTCGCCAATAATTGTCAGAAGTTAGAATTTCTTTCAACATTACGAAGCCCTTTTTATATATTTTGACTCTGCATCAAAAGCTGAAAATATGTAGTCTCGAAGTCATTTCGAGAAATTGACGTTTTAAGTTTCTGTTTCCAAATTCAAACGGATGTATCTTCGCCAATAATTGTCAGAAGTTAGAATTTCTTTCAACATTAAGTGAAGCCCTTTTTATATATTTTGACTCTGCATCAAAAGCTGAAAATATGTAGTCTCGAAGTCATTTCGAGAAATTGACGTTTTAAGTTTCTGTTTCCAAATTCAAACGGATGTATCTTCGCCAATAATTGTCAGAAGTTAGAATTTCTTTCAACATTATGAAGCCCTTTTTATATATTTTGACTCTGCATCAAAAGCTGAAAATATGTAGTCTCGAAGTCATTTCGAGAAATTGACGTTTTAAGTTTCTGTTTCCAAATTCAAACGGATGTATCTTCGCCAATAATTGTCAGAAGTTAGAATTTCTTTCAACATTATGAAGCCCTTTTTATATATTTTGACTCTGCATCAAAAGCTGAAAATATGTAGTCTCGAAGTCATTTCGAGAAATTGACGTTTTAAGTTTCTGTTTCCAAATTCAAACGGATGTATCTTCGCCAATAATTGTCAGAAGTTAGAATTTCTTTCAACATTATGAAGCCCTTTTTATATATTTTGACTCTGCATCAAAAGCTGAAAATATGTAGTCTCGAAGTCATTTCGAGAAATTGACGTTTTAAGTTTCTGTTTCCAAATTCAAACGGATGTATCTTCGCCAATAATTGTCAGAAGTTAGAATTTCTTTCAACATTATGAAGCCCTTTTTATATATTTTGACTCTGCATCAAAAGCTGAAAATATGTAGTCTCGAAGTCATTTCGAGAAATTGACGTTTTAAGTTTCTGTTTCCAAATTCAAACGGATGTATCTTCGCCAATAATTGTCAGAAGTTAGAATTTCTTTCAACATTATGAAGCCCTTTTTATATATTTTGACTCTGCATCAAAAGCTGAAAATATGTAGTCTCGAAGTCATTTCGAGAAATTGACGTTTTAAGTTTCTGTTTCCAAATTCAAACGGATGTATCTTCGCCAATAATTGTCAGAAGTTAGAATTTCTTTCAACATTATGAAGCCCTTTTTATATATTTTGACTCTGCATCAAAAGCTGAAAATATGTAGTCTCGAAGTCATTTCGAGAAATTGACGTTTTAAGTTTCTGTTTCCAAATTCAAACGGATGTATCTTCGCCAATAATTGTCAGAAGTTAGAATTTCTTTCAACATTATGAAGCCCTTTTTTATATATTTTGACTCTGCATCAAAAGCTGAAAATATGTAGTCTCGAAGTCATTTCGAGAAATTGACGTTTTAAGTTTCTGTTTCCAAATTCAAACGGATGTATCTTCGCCAATAATTGTCAGAAGTTAGAATTTCTTTCAACATTATGAAGCCCTTTTTATATATTTTGACTCTGCATCAAAAGCTGAAAATATGTAGTCTCGAAGTCATTTCGAGAAATTGACGTTTTAAGTTTCTGTTTCCAAATTCAAACGGATGTATCTTCGCCAATAATTGTCAGAAGTTAGAATTTCTTTCAACATTATGAAGCCCTTTTTATATATTTTGACTCTGCATCAAAAGCTGAAAATATGTAGTCTCGAAGTCATTTCGAGAAATTGACGTTTTAAGTTTCTGTTTCCAAATTCAAACGGATGTATCTTCGCCAATAATTGTCAGAAGTTAGAATTTCTTTCAACATTATGAAGCCCTTTTTATATATTTTGACTCTGCATCAAAAGCTGAAAATATGTAGTCTCGAAGTCATTTCGAGAAATTGACGTTTTAAGTTTCTGTTTCCAAATTCAAACGGATGTATCTTCGCCAATAATTGTCAGAAGTTAGAATTTCTTTCAACATTATGAAGCCCTTTTTATATATTTTGACTCTGCATCAAAAGCTGAAAATATGTAGTCTCGAAGTCATTTCGAGAAATTGACGTTTTAAGTTTCTGTTTCCAAATTCAAACGGATGTATCTTCGCCAATAATTGTCAGAAGTTAGAATTTCTTTCAACATTATGAAGCCCTTTTTATATATTTTGACTCTGCATCAAAAGCTGAAAATATGTAGTCTCGAAGTCATTTCGAGAAATTGACGTTTTAAGTTTCTGTTTCCAAATTCAAACGGATGTATCTTCGCCAATAATTGTCAGAAGTTAGAATTTCTTTCAACATTATGAAGCCCTTTTTATATATTTTGATTCTGCATCAAAAGCTGAAAATATGTAGTCTCGAAGTCATTTCGAGAAATTGACGTTTTAAGTTTCTGTTTCCAAATTCAAACGGATGTATCTTCGCCAATAATTGTCAGAAGTTAGAATTTCTTTCAACATTATGAAGCCCTTTTTATATATTTTGACTCTGCATCAAAAGCTGAAAATATGTAGTCTCGAAGTCATTTCGAGAAATTGACGTTTTAAGTTTCTGTTTCCAAATTCAAACGGATGTATCTTCGCCAATAATTGTCAGAAGTTAGAATTTCTTTCAACATTATGAAGCCCTTTTTATATATTTTGACTCTGCATCAAAAGCTGAAAATATGTAGTCTCGAAGTCATTTCGAGAAATTGACGTTTTAAGTTTCTGTTTCCAAATTCAAACGGATGTATCTTCGCCAATAATTGTCAGAAGTTAGAATTTCTTTCAACATTATGAAGCCCTTTTTATATATTTTGACTCTGCATCAAAAGCTGAAAATATGTAGTCTCGAAGTCATTTCGAGAAATTGACGTTTTAAGTTTCTGTTTCCAAATTCAAACGGATGTATCTTCGCCAATAATTGTCAGAAGTTAGAATTTCTTTCAACATTATGAAGCCCTTTTTATATATTTTGACTCTGCATCAAAAGCTGAAAATATGTAGTCTCGAAGTCATTTCGAGAAATTGACGTTTTAAGTTTCTGTTTCCAAATTCAAACGGATGTATCTTCGCCAATAATTGTCAGAAGTTAGAATTTCTTTCAACATTATGAAGCCCTTTTTATATATTTTGACTCTGCATCAAAAGCTGAAAATATGTAGTCTCGAAGTCATTTCGAGAAATTGACGTTTTAAGTTTCTGTTTCCAAATTCAAACGGATGTATCTTCGCCAATAATTGTCAGAAGTTAGAATTTCTTTCAACATTATGAAGCCCTTTTTATATATTTTGATTCTGCATCAAAAGCTGAAAATATGTAGTCTCGAAGTCATTTCGAGAAATTGACGTTTTAAGTTTCTGTTTCCAAATTCAAACGGATGTATCTTCGCCAATAATTGTCAGAAGTTAGAATTTCTTTCAACATTATGAAGCCCTTTTTATATATTTTGACTCTGCATCAAAAGCTGAAAATATGTAGTCTCGAAGTCATTTCGAGAAATTGACGTTTTAAGTTTCTGTTTCCAAATTCAAACGGATGTATCTTCGCCAATAATTGTCAGAAGTTAGAATTTCTTTCAACATTATGAAGCCCTTTTTATATATTTTGACTCTGCATCAAAAGCTGAAAATATGTAGTCTCGAAGTCATTTCGAGAAATTGACGTTTTAAGTTTCTGTTTCCAAATTCAAACGGATGTATCTTCGCCAATAATTGTCAGAAGTTAGAATTTCTTTCAACATTATGAAGCCCTTTTTATATATTTTGACTCTGCATCAAAAGCTGAAAATATGTAGTCTCGAAGTCATTTCGAGAAATTGACGTTTTAAGTTTCTGTTCCCAAATTCAAACGGATGTATCTTCGCCAATAATTGTCAGAAGTTAGAATTTCTTTCAACATTATGAAGCCCTTTTTATATATTTTGATTCTGCATCAAAAGCTGAAAATATGTAGTCTCGAAGTCATTTCGAGAAATTGACGTTTTAAGTTTCTGTTTCCAAATTCAAACGGATGTATCTTCGCCAATAATTGTCAGAAGTTAGAATTTCTTTCAACATTATGAAGCCCTTTTTATATATTTTGATTCTGCATCAAAAGCTGAAAATATGTAGTCTCGAAGTCATTTCGAGAAATTGACGTTTTAAGTTTCTGTTTCCAAATTCAAACGGATGTATCTTCGCCAATAATTGTCAGAAGTTAGAATTTCTTTCAACATTATGAAGCCCTTTTTATATATTTTGACTCTGCATCAAAAGCTGAAAATATGTAGTCTCGAAGTCATTTCGAGAAATTGACGTTTTAAGTTTCTGTTTCCAAATTCAAACGGATGTATCTTCGCCAATAATTGTCAGAAGTTAGAATTTCTTTCAACATTATGAAGCCCTTTTTATATATTTTGACTCTGCATCAAAAGCTGAAAATATGTAGTCTCGAAGTCATTTCGAGAAATTGACGTTTTAAGTTTCTGTTTCCAAATTCAAACGGATGTATCTTCGCCAATAATTGTCAGAAGTTAGAATTTCTTTCAACATTATGAAGCCCTTTTTATATATTTTGACTCTGCATCAAAAGCTGAAAATATGTAGTCTCGAAGTCATTTCGAGAAATTGACGTTTTAAGTTTCTGTTTCCAAATTCAAACGGATGTATCTTCGCCAATAATTGTCAGAAGTTAGAATTTCTTTCAACATTATGAAGCCCTTTTTATATATTTTGACTCTGCATCAAAAGCTGAAAATATGTAGTCTCGAAGTCATTTCGAGAAATTGACGTTTTAAGTTTCTGTTTCCAAATTCAAACGGATGTATCTTCGCCAATAATTGTCAGAAGTTAGAATTTCTTTCAACATTATGAAGCCCTTTTTATATATTTTGACTCTGCATCAAAAGCTGAAAATATGTAGTCTCGAAGTCATTTCGAGAAATTGACGTTTTAAGTTTCTGTTTCCAAATTCAAACGGATGTATCTTCGCCAATAATTGTCAGAAGTTAGAATTTCTTTCAACATTATGAAGCCCTTTTTATATATTTTGATTCTGCATCAAAAGCTGAAAATATGTAGTCTCGAAGTCATTTCGAGAAATTGACGTTTTAAGTTTCTGTTTCCAAATTCAAACGGATGTATCTTCGCCAATAATTGTCAGAAGTTAGAATTTCTTTCAACATTATGAAGCCCTTTTTATATATTTTGATTCTGCATCAAAAGCTGAAAATATGTAGTCTCGAAGTCATTTCGAGAAATTGACGTTTTAAGTTTCTGTTTCCAAATTCAAACGGATGTATCTTCGCCACTAATTGTCAGAAGTTAGAATTTCTTTCAACATTATGAAGCCCTCTTTATATATATTGACTCGGCATCAAAAGCTGAAAATATGTAGTCTCGAAGTCATTTCGAGAAATTGACGTTTTAAGTTTCTGGTTCCAAATTCAAACGGATGTATCTTCGCCAATAATTGTCAAAAGTTAGACTTTCTTTCAACATTATGAAGCCCTTTTTATATATTTTGACTCTGCATCAAAAGCTGAAAATATGTAGTCTCGAAGTCATTTCGAGAAATTGACGTTTTAAGTTTCTGTTTCCAAATTCAAACGGATGTATCTTCGCCAATAATTGTCAGAAGTTAGAATTTCTTTCAACATTATGAAGCCCTTTTTATATATTTTGATTCTGCATCAAAAGCTGAAAATATGTAGTCTCGAAGTCATTTCGAGAAATTGACGTTTTAAGTTTCTGTTTCCAAATTCAAACGGATGTATCTTCGCCAATAATTGTCAGAAGTTAGAATTTCTTTCAACATTATGAAGCCCTTTTTATATATTTTGACTCTGCATCAAAAGCTGAAAATATGTAGTCTCGAAGTCATTTCGAGAAATTGACGTTTTAAGTTTCTGTTTCCAAATTCAAACGGATGTATCTTCGCCAATAATTGTCAGAAGTTAGAATTTCTTTCAACATTATGAAGCCCTTTTTATATATTTTGATTCTGCATCAAAAGCTGAAAATATGTAGTCTCGAAGTCATTTCGAGAAATTGACGTTTTAAGTTTCTGTTTCCAAATTCAAACGGATGTATCTTCGCCAATAATTGTCAGAAGTTAGAATTTCTTTCAACATTATGAAGCCCTTTTTATATATTTTGATTCTGCATCAAAAGCTGAAAATATGTAGTCTCGAAGTCATTTCGAGAAATTGACGTTTTAAGTTTCTGTTTCCAAATTCAAACGGATGTATCTTCGCCAATAATTGTCAGAAGTTAGAATTTCTTTCAACATTATGAAGCCCTTTTTATATATTTTGACTCTGCATCAAAAGCTGAAAATATGTAGTCTCGAAGTCATTTCGAGAAATTGACGTTTTAAGTTTCTGTTTCCAAATTCAAACGGATGTATCTTCGCCAATAATTGTCAGAAGTTAGAATTTCTTTCAACATTATGAAGCCCTTTTTATATATTTTGACTCTGCATCAAAAGCTGAAAATATGTAGTCTCGAAGTCATTTCGAGAAATTGACGTTTTAAGTTTCTGTTTCCAAATTCAAACGGATGTATCTTCGCCAATAATTGTCAGAAGTTAGAATTTCTTTCAACATTATGAAGCCCTTTTTATATATTTTGATTCTGCATCAAAAGCTGAAAATATGTAGTCTCGAAGTCATTTCGAGAAATTGACGTTTTAAGTTTCTGTTTCCAAATTCAAACGGATGTATCTTCGCCAATAATTGTCAGAAGTTAGAATTTCTTTCAACATTATGAAGCCCTTTTTATATATTTTGATTCTGCATCAAAAGCTGAAAATATGTAGTCTCGAAGTCATTTCGAGAAATTGACGTTTTAAGTTTCTGTTTCCAAATTCAAACGGATGTATCTTCGCCAATAATTGTCAGAAGTTAGAATTTCTTTCAACATTATGAAGCCCTTTTTATATATTTTGACTCTGCATCAAAAGCTGAAAATATGTAGTCTCGAAGTCATTTCGAGAAATTGACGTTTTAAGTTTCTGTTTCCAAATTCAAACGGATGTATCTTCGCCAATAATTGTCAGAAGTTAGAATTTCTTTCAACATTATGAAGCCCTTTTTATATATTTTGACTCTGCATCAAAAGCTGAAAATATGTAGTCTCGAAGTCATTTCGAGAAATTGACGTTTTAAGTTTCTGTTTCCAAATTCAAACGGATGTATCTTCGCCAATAATTGTCAGAAGTTAGAATTTCTTTCAACATTATGAAGCCCTTTTTATATATTTTGACTCTGCATCAAAAGCTGAAAATATGTAGTCTCGAAGTCATTTCGAGAAATTGACGTTTTAAGTTTCTGTTTCCAAATTCAAACGGATGTATCTTCGCCAATAATTGTCAGAAGTTAGAATTTCTTTCAACATTATGAAGCCCTTTTTATATATTTTGACTCTGCATCAAAAGCTGAAAATATGTAGTCTCGAAGTCATTTCGAGAAATTGACGTTTTAAGTTTCTGTTTCCAAATTCAAACGGATGTATCTTCGCCAATAATTGTCAGAAGTTAGAATTTCTTTCAACATTATGAAGCCCTTTTTATATATTTTGACTCTGCATCAAAAGCTGAAAATATGTAGTCTCGAAGTCATTTCGAGAAATTGACGTTTTAAGTTTCTGTTTCCAAATTCAAACGGATGTATCTTCGCCAATAATTGTCAGAAGTTAGAATTTCTTTCAACATTATGAAGCCCTTTTTATATATTTTGACTCTGCATCAAAAGCTGAAAATATGTAGTCTCGAAGTCATTTCGAGAAATTGACGTTTTAAGTTTCTGTTTCCAAATTCAAACGGATGTATCTTCGCCAATAATTGTCAGAAGTTAGAATTTCTTTCAACATTATGAAGCCCTTTTTATATATTTTGACTCTGCATCAAAAGCTGAAAATATGTAGTCTCGAAGTCATTTCGAGAAATTGACGTTTTAAGTTTCTGTTTCCAAATTCAAACGGATGTATCTTCGCCAATAATTGTCAGAAGTTAGAATTTCTTTCAACATTATGAAGCCCTTTTTATATATTTTGATTCTGCATCAAAAGCTGAAAATATGTAGTCTCGAAGTCATTTCGAGAAATTGACGTTTTAAGTTTCTGTTTCCAAATTCAAACGGATGTATCTTCGCCAATAATTGTCAGAAGTTAGAATTTCTTTCAACATTATGAAGCCCTTTTTATATATTTTGACTCTGCATCAAAAGCTGAAAATATGTAGTCTCGAAGTCATTTCGAGAAATTGACGTTTTAAGTTTCTGTTTCCAAATTCAAACGGATGTATCTTCGCCAATAATTGTCAGAAGTTAGAATTTCTTTCAACATTATGAAGCCCTTTTTATATATTTTGACTCTGCATCAAAAGCTGAAAATATGTAGTCTCGAAGTCATTTCGAGAAATTGACGTTTTAAGTTTCTGTTTCCAAATTCAAACGGATGTATCTTCGCCAATAATTGTCAGAAGTTAGAATTTCTTTCAACATTATGAAGCCCTTTTTATATATTTTGACTCTGCATCAAAAGCTGAAAATATGTAGTCTCGAAGTCATTTCGAGAAATTGACGTTTTAAGTTTCTGTTTCCAAATTCAAACGGATGTATCTTCGCCAATAATTGTCAGAAGTTAGAATTTCTTTCAACATTATGAAGCCCTTTTTATATATTTTGATTCTGCATCAAAAGCTGAAAATATGTAGTCTCGAAGTCATTTCGAGAAATTGACGTTTTAAGTTTCTGTTTCCAAATTCAAACGGATGTATCTTCGCCAATAATTGTCAGAAGTTAGAATTTCTTTCAACATTATGAAGCCCTTTTTATATATTTTGACTCTGCATCAAAAGCTGAAAATATGTAGTCTCGAAGTCATTTCGAGAAATTGACGTTTTAAGTTTCTGTTTCCAAATTCAAACGGATGTATCTTCGCCAATAATTGTCAGAAGTTAGAATTTCTTTCAACATTATGAAGCCCTTTTTATATATTTTGACTCTGCATCAAAAGCTGAAAATATGTAGTCTCGAAGTCATTTCGAGAAATTGACGTTTTAAGTTTCTGTTTCCAAATTCAAACGGATGTATCTTCGCCAATAATTGTCAGAAGTTAGAATTTCTTTCAACATTATGAAGCCCTTTTTATATATTTTGACTCTGCATCAAAAGCTGAAAATATGTAGTCTCGAAGTCATTTCGAGAAATTGACGTTTTAAGTTTCTGTTTCCAAATTCAAACGGATGTATCTTCGCCAATAATTGTCAGAAGTTAGAATTTCTTTCAACATTATGAAGCCCTTTTTATATATTTTGACTCTGCATCAAAAGCTGAAAATATGTAGTCTCGAAGTCATTTCGAGAAATTGACGTTTTAAGTTTCTGTTTCCAAATTCAAACGGATGTATCTTCGCCAATAATTGTCAGAAGTTAGAATTTCTTTCAACATTATGAAGCCCTTTTTATATATTTTGACTCTGCATCAAAAGCTGAAAATATGTAGTCTCGAAGTCATTTCGAGAAATTGACGTTTTAAGTTTCTGTTTCCAAATTCAAACGGATGTATCTTCGCCAATAATTGTCAGAAGTTAGAATTTCTTTCAACATTATGAAGCCCTTTTTATATATTTTGACTCTGCATCAAAAGCTGAAAATATGTAGTCTCGAAGTCATTTCGAGAAATTGACGTTTTAAGTTTCTGTTTCCAAATTCAAACGGATGTATCTTCGCCAATAATTGTCAGAAGTTAGAATTTCTTTCAACATTATGAAGCCCTTTTTATATATTTTGACTCTGCATCAAAAGCTGAAAATATGTAGTCTCGAAGTCATTTCGAGAAATTGACGTTTTAAGTTTCTGTTTCCAAATTCAAACGGATGTATCTTCGCCAATAATTGTCAGAAGTTAGAATTTCTTTCAACATTATGAAGCCCTTTTTATATATTTTGACTCTGCATCAAAAGCTGAAAATATGTAGTCTCGAAGTCATTTCGAGAAATTGACGTTTTAAGTTTCTGTTTCCAAATTCAAACGGATGTATCTTCGCCAATAATTGTCAGAAGTTAGAATTTCTTTCAACATTATGAAGCCCTTTTTATATATTTTGATTCTGCATCAAAAGCTGAAAATATGTAGTCTCGAAGTCATTTCGAGAAATTGACGTTTTAAGTTTCTGTTTCCAAATTCAAACGGATGTATCTTCGCCAATAATTGTCAGAAGTTAGAATTTCTTTCAACATTATGAAGCCCTTTTTATATATTTTGACTCTGCATCAAAAGCTGAAAATATGTAGTCTCGAAGTCATTTCGAGAAATTGACGTTTTAAGTTTCTGTTTCCAAATTCAAACGGATGTATCTTCGCCAATAATTGTCAGAAGTTAGAATTTCTTTCAACATTATGAAGCCCTTTTTATATATTTTGACTCTGCATCAAAAGCTGAAAATATGTAGTCTCGAAGTCATTTCGAGAAATTGACGTTTTAAGTTTCTGTTTCCAAATTCAAACGGATGTATCTTCGCCAATAATTGTCAGAAGTTAGAATTTCTTTCCAACATTATGAAGCCCTTTTTATATATTTTGACTCTGCATCAAAAGCTGAAAATATGTAGTCTCGAAGTCATTTCGAGAAATTGACGTTTTAAGTTTCTGTTTCCAAATTCAAACGGATGTATCTTCGCCAATAATTGTCAGAAGTTAGAATTTCTTTCAACATTATGAAGCCCTTTTTATATATTTTGACTCTGCATCAAAAGCTGAAAATATGTAGTCTCGAAGTCATTTCGAGAAATTGACGTTTTAAGTTTCTGTTTCCAAATTCAAACGGATGTATCTTCGCCAATAATTGTCAGAAGTTAGAATTTCTTTCAACATTATGAAGCCCTTTTTATATATTTTGATTCTGCATCAAAAGCTGAAAATATGTAGTCTCGAAGTCATTTCGAGAAATTGACGTTTTAAGTTTCTGTTTCCAAATTCAAACGGATGTATCTTCGCCAATAATTGTCAGAAGTTAGAATTTCTTTCAACATTATGAAGCCCTTTTTATATATTTTGACTCTGCATCAAAAGCTGAAAATATGTAGTCTCGAAGTCATTTCGAGAAATTGACGTTTTAAGTTTCTGTTTCCAAATTCAAACGGATGTATCTTCGCCAATAATTGTCAGAAGTTAGAATTTCTTTCAACATTATGAAGCCCTTTTTATATATTTTGATTCTGCATCAAAAGCTGAAAATATGTAGTCTCGAAGTCATTTCGAGAAATTGACGTTTTAAGTTTCTGTTTCCAAATTCAAACGGATGTATCTTCGCCAATAATTGTCAGAAGTTAGAATTTCTTTCAACATTATGAAGCCCTTTTTATATATTTTGACTCTGCATCAAAAGCTGAAAATATGTAGTCTCGAAGTCATTTCGAGAAATTGACGTTTTAAGTTTCTGTTTCCAAATTCAAACGGATGTATCTTCGCCACTAATTGTCAGAAGTTAGAATTTCTTTCAACATTATGAAGCCCTTTTTATATATATTGACTCGGCATCAAAAGCTGAAAATATGTAGTCTCGAAGTCATTTCGAGAAATTGACGTTTTAAGTTTCTGTTTCCAAATTCAAACGGATGTATCTTCGCCAATAATTGTCAAAAGTTAGACTTTCTTTCAACATTATGAAGCCCTTTTTATATATTTTGACTCTGCATCAAAAGCTGAAAATATGTAGTCTCGAAGTCATTTCGAGAAATTGACGTTTTAAGTTTCTGTTTCCAAATTCAAACGGATGTATCTTCGCCAATAATTGTCAGAAGTTAGAATTTCTTTCAACATTATGAAGCCCTTTTTATATATTTTGACTCTGCATCAAAAGCTGAAAATATGTAGTCTCGAAGTCATTTCGAGAAATTGACGTTTTAAGTTTCTGTTTCCAAATTCAAACGGATGTATCTTCGCCAATAATTGTCAGAAGTTAGAATTTCTTTCAACATTATGAAGCCCTTTTTATATATTTTGACTCTGCATCAAAAGCTGAAAATATGTAGTCTCGAAGTCATTTCGAGAAATTGACGTTTTAAGTTTCTGTTTCCAAATTCAAACGGATGTATCTTCGCCAATAATTGTCAGAAGTTAGAATTTCTTTCAACATTATGAAGCCCTTTTTATATATTTTGACTCTGCATCAAAAGCTGAAAATATGTAGTCTCGAAGTCATTTCGAGAAATTGACGTTTTAAGTTTCTGTTTCCAAATTCAAACGGATGTATCTTCGCCAATAATTGTCAGAAGTTAGAATTTCTTTCAACATTATGAAGCCCTTTTTATATATTTTGATTCTGCATCAAAAGCTGAAAATATGTAGTCTCGAAGTCATTTCGAGAAATTGACGTTTTAAGTTTCTGTTTCCAAATTCAAACGGATGTATCTTCGCCAATAATTGTCAGAAGTTAGAATTTCTTTCAACATTATGAAGCCCTTTTTATATATTTTGACTCTGCATCAAAAGCTGAAAATATGTAGTCTCGAAGTCATTTCGAGAAATTGACGTTTTAAGTTTCTGTTTCCAAATTCAAACGGATGTATCTTCGCCAATAATTGTCAGAAGTTAGAATTTCTTTCAACATTATGAAGCCCTTTTTATATATTTTGATTCTGCATCAAAAGCTGAAAATATGTAGTCTCGAAGTCATTTCGAGAAATTGACGTTTTAAGTTTCTGTTTCCAAATTCAAACGGATGTATCTTCGCCAATAATTGTCAGAAGTTAGAATTTCTTTCAACATTATGAAGCCCTTTTTATATATTTTGATTCTGCATCAAAAGCTGAAAATATGTAGTCTCGAAGTCATTTCGAGAAATTGACGTTTTAAGTTTCTGTTTCCAAATTCAAACGGATGTATCTTCGCCAATAATTGTCAGAAGTTAGAATTTCTTTCAACATTATGAAGCCCTTTTAATATATTTTGATTCTGCATCAAAAGCTGAAAATATGTAGTCTCGAAGTCATTTCGAGAAATTGACGTTTTAAGTTTCTGTTTCCAAATTCAAACGGATGTATCTTCGCCAATAATTGTCAGAAGTTAGAATTTCTTTCAACATTATGAAGCCCTTTTTATATATTTTGACTCTGCATCAAAAGCTGAAAATATGTAGTCTCGAAGTCATTTCGAGAAATTGACGTTTTAAGTTTCTGTTTCCAAATTCAAACGGATGTATCTTCGCCAATAATTGTCAGAAGTTAGAATTTCTTTCAACATTATGAAGCCCTTTTTATATATTTTGATTCTGCATCAAAAGCTGAAAATATGTAGTCTCGAAGTCATTTCGAGAAATTGACGTTTTAAGTTTCTGTTTCCAAATTCAAACGGATGTATCTTCGCCAATAATTGTCAGAAGTTAGAATTTCTTTCAACATTATGAAGCCCTTTTTATATATTTTGACTCTGCATCAAAAGCTGAAAATATGTAGTCTCGAAGTCATTTCGAGAAATTGACGTTTTAAGTTTCTGTTTCCAAATTCAAACGGATGTATCTTCGCCAATAATTGTCAAAAGTTAGAATTTCTTTCAACATTATGAAGCCCTTTTTATATATTTTGACTCTGCATCAAAAGCTGAAAATATGTAGTCTCGAAGTCATTTCGAGAAATTGACGTTTTAAGTTTCTGTTTCCAAATTCAAACGGATGTATCTTCGCCAATAATTGTCAGAAGTTAGAATTTCTTTCAACATTATGAAGCCCTTTTTATATATTTTGATTCTGCATCAAAAGCTGAAAATATGTAGTCTCGAAGTCATTTCGAGAAATTGACGTTTTAAGTTTCTGTTTCCAAATTCAAACGGATGTATCTTCGCCAATAATTGTCAGAAGTTAGAATTTCTTTCAACATTATGAAGCCCTTTTTATATATTTTGACTCTGCATCAAAAGCTGAAAATATGTAGTCTCGAAGTCATTTCGAGAAATTGACGTTTTAAGTTTCTGTTTCCAAATTCAAACGGATGTATCTTCGCCAATAATTGTCAGAAGTTAGAATTTCTTTCAACATTATGAAGCCCTTTTTATATATTTTGATTCTGCATCAAAAGCTGAAAATATGTAGTCTCGAAGTCATTTCGAGAAATTGACGTTTTAAGTTTCTGTTTCCAAATTCAAACGGATGTATCTTCGCCAATAATTGTCAGAAGTTAGAATTTCTTTCAACATTATGAAGCCCTTTTTATATATTTTGATTCTGCATCAAAAGCTGAAAATATGTAGTCTCGAAGTCATTTCGAGAAATTGACGTTTTAAGTTTCTGTTTCCAAATTCAAACGGATGTATCTTCGCCAATAATTGTCAGAAGTTAGAATTTCTTTCAACATTATGAAGCCCTTTTTTATATATTTTGACTCTGCATCAAAAGCTGAAAATATGTAGTCTCGAAGTCATTTCGAGAAATTGACGTTTTAAGTTTCTGTTTCCAAATTCAAACGGATGTATCTTCGCCAATAATTGTCAGAAGTTAGAATTTCTTTCAACATTATGAAGCCCTTTTTATATATTTTGACTCTGCATCAAAAGCTGAAAATATGTAGTCTCGAAGTCATTTCGAGAAATTGACGTTTTAAGTTTCTGTTTCCAAATTCAAACGGATGTATCTTCGCCAATAATTGTCAGAAGTTAGAATTTCTTTCAACATTATGAAGCCCTTTTTATATATATTTTGACTCTGCATCAAAAGCTGAAAATATGTAGTCTCGAAGTCATTTCGAGAAATTGACGTTTTAAGTTTCTGTTTCCAAATTCAAACGGATGTATCTTCGCCAATAATTGTCAGAAGTTAGAATTTCTTTCAACATTATGAAGCCCTTTTTATATATTTTGACTCTGCATCAAAAGCTGAAAATATGTAGTCTCGAAGTCATTTCGAGAAATTGACGTTTTAAGTTTCTGTTTCCAAATTCAAACGGATGTATCTTCGCCAATAATTGTCAGAAGTTAGAATTTCTTTCAACATTATGAAGCCCTTTTTATATATTTTGACTCTGCATCAAAAGCTGAAAATATGTAGTCTCGAAGTCATTTCGAGAAATTGACGTTTTAAGTTTCTGTTTCCAAATTCAAACGGATGTATCTTCGCCAATAATTGTCAGAAGTTAGAATTTCTTTCAACATTATGAAGCCCTTTTTATATATTTTGACTCTGCATCAAAAGCTGAAAATATGTAGTCTCGAAGTCATTTCGAGAAATTGACGTTTTAAGTTTCTGTTTCCAAATTCAAACGGATGTATCTTCGCCAATAATTGTCAGAAGTTAGAATTTCTTTCAACATTATGAAGCCCTTTTTATATATTTTGATTCTGCATCAAAAGCTGAAAATATGTAGTCTCGAAGTCATTTCGAGAAATTGACGTTTTAAGTTTCTGTTTCCAAATTCAAACGGATGTATCTTCGCCAATAATTGTCAGAAGTTAGAATTTCTTTCAACATTATGAAGCCCTTTTTATATATTTTGACTCTGCATCAAAAGCTGAAAATATGTAGTCTCGAAGTCATTTCGAGAAATTGACGTTTTAAGTTTCTGTTTCCAAATTCAAACGGATGTATCTTCGCCAATAATTGTCAGAAGTTAGAATTTCTTTCAACATTATGAAGCCCTTTTTATATATTTTGACTCTGCATCAAAAGCTGAAAATATGTAGTCTCGAAGTCATTTCGAGAAATTGACGTTTTAAGTTTCTGTTTCCAAATTCAAACGGATGTATCTTCGCCAATAATTGTCAGAAGTTAGAATTTCTTTCAACATTATGAAGCCCTTTTTATATATTTTGATTCTGCATCAAAAGCTGAAAATATGTAGTCTCGAAGTCATTTCGAGAAATTGACGTTTTAAGTTTCTGTTTCCAAATTCAAACGGATGTATCTTCGCCAATAATTGTCAGAAGTTAGAATTTCTTTCAACATTATGAAGCCCTTTTTATATATTTTGACTCTGCATCAAAAGCTGAAAATATGTAGTCTCGAAGTCATTTCGAGAAATTGACGTTTTAAGTTTCTGTTTCCAAATTCAAACGGATGTATCTTCGCCAATAATTGTCAGAAGTTAGAATTTCTTTCAACATTATGAAGCCCTTTTTATATATTTTGACTCTGCATCAAAAGCTGAAAATATGTAGTCTCGAAGTCATTTCGAGAAATTGACGTTTTAAGTTTCTGTTTCCAAATTCAAACGGATGTATCTTCGCCAATAATTGTCAGAAGTTAGAATTTCTTTCAACATTATGAAGCCCTTTTTATATATTTTGACTCTGCATCAAAAGCTGAAAATATGTAGTCTCGAAGTCATTTCGAGAAATTGACGTTTTAAGTTTCTGTTTCCAAATTCAAACGGATGTATCTTCGCCAATAATTGTCAGAAGTTAGAATTTCTTTCAACATTATGAAGCCCTTTTTATATATTTTGACTCTGCATCAAAAGCTGAAAATATGTAGTCTCGAAGTCATTTCGAGAAATTGACGTTTTAAGTTTCTGTTTCCAAATTCAAACGGATGTATCTTCGCCAATAATTGTCAGAAGTTAGAATTTCTTTCAACATTATGAAGCCCTTTTTATATATTTTGACTCTGCATCAAAAGCTGAAAATATGTAGTCTCGAAGTCATTTCGAGAAATTGACGTTTTAAGTTTCTGTTTCCAAATTCAAACGGATGTATCTTCGCCAATAATTGTCAGAAGTTAGAATTTCTTTCAACATTATGAAGCCCTTTTTATATATTTTGACTCTGCATCAAAAGCTGAAAATATGTAGTCTCGAAGTCATTTCGAGAAATTGACGTTTTAAGTTTCTGTTTCCAAATTCAAACGGATGTATCTTCGCCAATAATTGTCAGAAGTTAGAATTTCTTTCAACATTATGAAGCCCTTTTTATATATTTTGACTCTGCATCAAAAGCTGAAAATATGTAGTCTCGAAGTCATTTCGAGAAATTGACGTTTTAAGTTTCTGTTTCCAAATTCAAACGGATGTATCTTCGCCAATAATTGTCAAAAGTTAGACTTTCTTTCAACATTATGAAGCCCTTTTTATATATTTTGACTCTGCATCAAAAGCTGAAAATATGTAGTCTCGAAGTCATTTCGAGAAATTGACGTTTTAAGTTTCTGTTTCCAAATTCAAACGGATGTATCTTCGCCAATAATTGTCAGAAGTTAGAATTTCTTTCAACATTATGAAGCCCTTTTTATATATTTTGATTCTGCATCAAAAGCTGAAAATATGTAGTCTCGAAGTCATTTCGAGAAATTGACGTTTTAAGTTTCTGTTTCCAAATTCAAACGGATGTATCTTCGCCAATAATTGTCAGAAGTTAGAATTTCTTTCAACATTATGAAGCCCTTTTTATATATTTTGACTCTGCATCAAAAGCTGAAAATATGTAGTCTCGAAGTCATTTCGAGAAATTGACGTTTTAAGTTTCTGTTTCCAAATTCAAACGGATGTATCTTCGCCAATAATTGTCAGAAGTTAGAATTTCTTTCAACATTATGAAGCCCTTTTTATATATTTTGATTCTGCATCAAAAGCTGAAAATATGTAGTCTCGAAGTCATTTCGAGAAATTGACGTTTTAAGTTTCTGTTTCCAAATTCAAACGGATGTATCTTCGCCAATAATTGTCAGAAGTTAGAATTTCTTTCAACATTATGAAGCCCTTTTTATATATTTTGACTCTGCATCAAAAGCTGAAAATATGTAGTCTCGAAGTCATTTCGAGAAATTGACGTTTTAAGTTTCTGTTTCCAAATTCAAACGGATGTATCTTCGCCAATAATTGTCAGAAGTTAGAATTTCTTTCAACATTATGAAGCCCTTTTTATATATTTTGACTCTGCATCAAAAGCTGAAAATATGTAGTCTCGAAGTCATTTCGAGAAATTGACGTTTTAAGTTTCTGTTTCCAAATTCAAACGGATGTATCTTCGCCAATAATTGTCAGAAGTTAGAATTTCTTTCAACATTATGAAGCCCTTTTTATATATTTTGACTCTGCATCAAAAGCTGAAAATATGTAGTCTCGAAGTCATTTCGAGAAATTGACGTTTTAAGTTTCTGTTTCCAAATTCAAACGGATGTATCTTCGCCAATAATTGTCAGAAGTTAGAATTTCTTTCAACATTATGAAGCCCTTTTTATATATTTTGATTCTGCATCAAAAGCTGAAAATATGTAGTCTCGAAGTCATTTCGAGAAATTGACGTTTTAAGTTTCTGTTTCCAAATTCAAACGGATGTATCTTCGCCAATAATTGTCAGAAGTTAGAATTTCTTTCAACATTATGAAGCCCTTTTTATATATTTTGACTCTGCATCAAAAGCTGAAAATATGTAGTCTCGAAGTCATTTCGAGAAATTGACGTTTTAAGTTTCTGTTTCCAAATTCAAACGGATGTATCTTCGCCAATAATTGTCAGAAGTTAGAATTTCTTTCAACATTATGAAGCCCTTTTTATATATTTTGATTCTGCATCAAAAGCTGAAAATATGTAGTCTCGAAGTCATTTCGAGAAATTGACGTTTTAAGTTTCTGTTTCCAAATTCAAACGGATGTATCTTCGCCAATAATTGTCAGAAGTTAGAATTTCTTTCAACATTATGAAGCCCTTTTTATATATTTTGATTCTGCATCAAAAGCTGAAAATATGTAGTCTCGAAGTCATTTCGAGAAATTGACGTTTTAAGTTTCTGTTTCCAAATTCAAACGGATGTATCTTCGCCAATAATTGTCAGAAGTTAGAATTTCTTTCAACATTATGAAGCCCTTTTTATATATTTTGACTCTGCATCAAAAGCTGAAAATATGTAGTCTCGAAGTCATTTCGAGAAATTGACGTTTTAAGTTTCTGTTTCCAAATTCAAACGGATGTATCTTCGCCAATAATTGTCAGAAGTTAGAATTTCTTTCAACATTATGAAGCCCTTTTTATATATTTTGATTCTGCATCAAAAGCTGAAAATATGTAGTCTCGAAGTCATTTCGAGAAATTGACGTTTTAAGTTTCTGTTTCCAAATTCAAACGGATGTATCTTCGCCAATAATTGTCAGAAGTTAGAATTTCTTTCAACATTATGAAGCCCTTTTTATATATTTTGATTCTGCATCAAAAGCTGAAAATATGTAGTCTCGAAGTCATTTCGAGAAATTGACGTTTTAAGTTTCTGTTTCCAAATTCAAACGGATGTATCTTCGCCAATAATTGTCAGAAGTTAGAATTTCTTTCAACATTATGAAGCCCTTTTTATATATTTTGACTCTGCATCAAAAGCTGAAAATATGTAGTCTCGAAGTCATTTCGAGAAATTGACGTTTTAAGTTTCTGTTTCCAAATTCAAACGGATGTATCTTCGCCAATAATTGTCAGAAGTTAGAATTTCTTTCAACATTATGAAGCCCTTTTTATATATTTTGACTCTGCATCAAAAGCTGAAAATATGTAGTCTCGAAGTCATTTCGAGAAATTGACGTTTTAAGTTTCTGTTTCCAAATTCAAACGGATGTATCTTCGCCAATAATTGTCAGAAGTTAGAATTTCTTTCAACATTATGAAGCCCTTTTTATATATTTTGATTCTGCATCAAAAGCTGAAAATATGTAGTCTCGAAGTCATTTCGAGAAATTGACGTTTTAAGTTTCTGTTTCCAAATTCAAACGGATGTATCTTCGCCAATAATTGTCAGAAGTTAGAATTTCTTTCAACATTATGAAGCCCTTTTTATATATTTTGATTCTGCATCAAAAGCTGAAAATATGTAGTCTCGAAGTCATTTCGAGAAATTGACGTTTTAAGTTTCTGTTTCCAAATTCAAACGGATGTATCTTCGCCAATAATTGTCAGAAGTTAGAATTTCTTTCAACATTATGAAGCCCTTTTTATATATTTTGACTCTGCATCAAAAGCTGAAAATATGTAGTCTCGAAGTCATTTCGAGAAATTGACGTTTTAAGTTTCTGTTTCCAAATTCAAACGGATGTATCTTCGCCAATAATTGTCAGAAGTTAGAATTTCTTTCAACATTATGAAGCCCTTTTTATATATTTTGATTCTGCATCAAAAGCTGAAAATATGTAGTCTCGAAGTCATTTCGAGAAATTGACGTTTTAAGTTTCTGTTTCCAAATTCAAACGGATGTATCTTCGCCAATAATTGTCAGAAGTTAGAATTTCTTTCAACATTATGAAGCCCTTTTTATATATTTTGATTCTGCATCAAAAGCTGAAAATATGTAGTCTCGAAGTCATTTCGAGAAATTGACGTTTTAAGTTTCTGTTTCCAAATTCAAACGGATGTATCTTCGCCAATAATTGTCAGAAGTTAGAATTTCTTTCAACATTATGAAGCCCTTTTTATATATTTTGACTCTGCATCAAAAGCTGAAAATATGTAGTCTCGAAGTCATTTCGAGAAATTGACGTTTTAAGTTTCTGTTTCCAAATTCAAACGGATGTATCTTCGCCAATAATTGTCAGAAGTTAGAATTTCTTTCAACATTATGAAGCCCTTTTTATATATTTTGACTCTGCATCAAAAGCTGAAAATATGTAGTCTCGAAGTCATTTCGAGAAATTGACGTTTTAAGTTTCTGTTTCCAAATTCAAACGGATGTATCTTCGCCAATAATTGTCAGAAGTTAGAATTTCTTTCAACATTATGAAGCCCTTTTTATATATATTTTGATTCTGCATCAAAAGCTGAAAATATGTAGTCTCGAAGTCATTTCGAGAAATTGACGTTTTAAGTTTCTGTTCCCAAATTCAAACGGATGTATCTTCGCCAATAATTGTCAGAAGTTAGAATTTCTTTCAACATTATGAAGCCCTTTTTATATATTTTGACTCTGCATCAAAAGCTGAAAATATGTAGTCTCGAAGTCATTTCGAGAAATTGACGTTTAAAGTTTCTGTTTCCAAATTCAAACGGATGTATCTTCGCCAATAATTGTCAGAAGTTAGAATTTCTTTCAACATTATGAAGCCCTTTTTATATATTTTGACTCGGCATCAAAAGCTGAAAATATGTAGTCTCGAAGTCATTTCGAGAAATTGACGTTTAAAGTTTCTGTTTCCAAATTCAAACGGATGTATCTTCGCCAATAATTGTCAGAAGTTAGAATTTCTTTCAACATTATGAAGCCCTTTTTATATATTTTGACTCTGCATCAAAAGCTGAAAATATGTAGTCTCGAAGTCATTTCGAGAAATTGACGTTTTAAGTTTCTGTTTCCAAATTCAAACGGATGTATCTTCGCCACTAATCGTCAGAAGTTAGAATTTCTTTCAACATTATGAAGCCCTCTTTATATATTTTGACTCGGCATCAAAAGCTGAAAATATGTAGTCTCAAAGTCAATTCGAGAAATTAACGTTTTAAGTTTCTGTTTCCAAATTCAAACGGATGTATCTTCGCCAATAATTGTCAGAAGTCAGAATTTCTTTCACATTATGAAGCCCTTTTTATATATTTTGACTCGGCATCAAATAGCTGAAAATATGTAGTCTTGGAAGTCATTTCGAGAAATCGACGTTTTAAAGTTTCTGTTTCCAAATTCAAACGGATGTATATTCGCCAATAATTGTCAGAAGTTAGAATTTCTTTCAACATTATGAAGCCCTTTTTATATATTTTGACTCTCCATCAAAAGCTGAAAATATGTAGTCTCGAAGTCATTTCGAGAAATTGACGTTTTAAGTTTCTGTTTCCAAATTCAAACGGATGTATCTTCGCCAATAATTGTCAGAAGTTAGAATTTCTTTCAACATTATGAAGCCCTCTTTATATATTTTGACTCGGCATCAAAAGTTGAAAATATGTAGTCTCGAAGTCATTTCGAGAAATTGACGTTTTAAGTTTCTGTTTCCAAATTCAAACGGATGTATCTTCGCCAATAATTGTCAAAAGTTAGACTTTCTTTCAACATTATGAAGCCCTTTTTATATATTTTGACTCTGCATCAAAAGCTGAAAATATGTAGTCTCGAAGTCATTTCGAGAAATTGACGTTTTAAGTTTCTGTTTCCAAATTCAAACGGATGTATCTTCGCCAATAATTGTCAGAAGTTAGAATTTCTTTCAACATTATGAAGCCCTTTTTATATATTTTGACTCTGCATCAAAAGCTGAAAATATGTAGTCTCGAAGTCATTTCGAGAAATTGACGTTTTAAGTTTCTGTTTCCAAATTCAAACGGATGCATCTTCGCCAATAATTGTCAGAAGTTAGAATTTCTTTCAACATTATGAAGCCCTTTTTATATATTTTGACTCTGCATCAAAAGCTGAAAATATGTAGTCTCGAAGTCATTTCGAGAAATTGACGTTTTAAGTTTCTGTTTCCAAATTCAAACGGATGTATCTTCGCCTATAATTGTCAGAAGTCAGAATTTCTTTCAACATTATGAAGCCCTTTTAATATATTTTGATTCTGCATCAAAAGCTGAAAATATGTAGTCTCAAAGTCAATTCGAGAAATTAACGTTTTAAGTTTCTGTTTCCAAATTCAAACGGATGTATCTTCGCCAATAATTGTCAGAAGTTAGAATTTCTTTCAACATTATGAAGCCCTTTTTATATATTTTGACTCTGCATCAAAAGCTGAAAATATGTAGTCTCGAAGTCATTTCGAGAAATTGACGTTTTAAGTTTCTGTTTCCAAATTCAAACGGATGTATCTTCGCCAATAATTGTCAGAAGTTAGAATTTCTTTCAACATTATGAAGCCCTCTTTATATATTTTGACTCGGCATCAAAAGCTGAAAATATGTAGTCTCGAAGTCATTTCGAGAAATTTTCGTTTTAAGTTTCTGTTTCCAAATTCAAACGGATGTATCTTCGCCAATAATTGTCAGAAGTTAGAATTTCTTTCAACATTATGAAGCCCTTTTTATATATTTTGATTCTGCATCAAAAGCTGAAAATATGTAGTCTCTAAGTCATTTCGAGAAATTTACGTTTTAAGTTTCTGTTTCCAAATTCAAACGGATGTATCTTCGCCAATAATTGTCAGAAGTCAGAATTTCTTTCAACATTATGAAGCCCTCCTTATATATTTTGACTCTGCATCAAAAGCTGAAAATATGTAGTCTCGAAGTCATTTCGAGAAATTAACGTTTTAAGTTTCTGTTTCCAAATTCAAACGGATGTATCTTCGCCAATAATTGTCAGAAGTTAGAATTTCTTTCAACATTACGAAGCCCTTTTTATATATTTTGATTCTCCATCAAAAGCTGAAAATATGTAGTCTCGAAGTCATTTCGAGAAATTGACGTTTAAAGTTTCTGTTTCCAAATTCAAACGGATGTATCTTCGCCAATAATTGTCAGAAGTTAGAATTTCTTTCAACATTATGAAGCTCTCTTTATATAT
>NW_025063246.1:0-881 GCF_018153295.1 Drosophila grimshawi | reverse complement strand
TAATTTGACTTCCGACTCATCTTAGAAAGGTATTAAAGGATATTTTTCGATAAATAGAAAATATATGGAAAGCATTAAATAGGGTCTACCTTGGAATAAATGGCTATATCTTCGTCAAAAATTGCCCCATTTCAAATTATAAAGGTGTTTTTAAGAATTCACTCGATCTTTGAAACAAAAACTGCATTAAAATAATTTGAATACCGACTCAGCTAAGAAAGATATTAAGGATATTCTTCGATAAATAGAAAATATATGGAAAGCATTAAATAGGGTCTTACCTGAAATAAATGGCCATATCTTCGTCAAAAATTGCCCCATTTCAATTATAAAGGTGTTTTTAGAATTCACTCAATCTTTGGAACAAAACTGCATTAAAATAATTTGACTTCCGACTCATCTAAGAAAGATATTAAGGGATATTCTTGACTAACAGAAAATATATGGAAAGCATTAAATAGGGTCTACCTTGAAATAAATGGCCATATCTTCGTCAAAAATTGCCCCATTTCAACTATAAAGGTATTTTTAGAATTTGCTCGATCTTTGGAACAAAAACTGCATTAAAATAATTTGACTTCCGACTCAGCTAAGAAAGATATTAAGGATATTCTTCGATAAACAGAAAATATATGGAAAGCATTAAATAGGGTCTACCTTGAAATAAATGGCCATATCTTCGTCAAAAATTGCCCCATTTCAATTATAAAGGTGTTTTTAGAATTCACTGATCTTTGGAACAAAAACTGCATTAAAATAATTTGACTTCCGTCTCATCTAAGAAAGATATTAAGGGATATTCTTCGATTAATAGAAAATATAAGGAAAACATTAAATAGGGTCTACCTTGAAATAAATGGCCATATCTTCGTCAAAAATGC
>NW_025063245.1:0-1802 GCF_018153295.1 Drosophila grimshawi | reverse complement strand
AATTTCTCGAAATGACTTCGCGACTACATATTTTCAGCTTTTTGATGCAGGGTCAAAATATATAAAAAGGGCTTCATAATGTTTCGACAATTATTGGCGAAGATACATCCGTTCGAATTTGGAAACAGAAACTTAAAACGTCAATTTCGCGAAATGACTTCGAGACTACATATTTTCAGCTTTTGATGCAGAGTCAAAATATATAGAAAGGGCTTCATAATGTTGAAAGAAATTCGATACATCCATTTGAATTTGGAAACAGAAACTTAATGCATCAATTCTCTTCGAAATGACTTCGAGACTACATATTTTCAGCTTTTGATGCAGAGTCAAAGGGCTTCATAATGTTGAAAGAAATTCTGACTTTGGACAATTATTGGTGAAGATACAACCGTTTGAATTTGGAAACAGAAACTTAAAACGTCAATTTCTCGAAATGACTTCGAGACCACATATTTTCAGCTTTTGATGCACAGTCAAAATATAAAAAAAGGGCTTCATAATGTTGAAAGAAATTCTAACTTCTGACAATTATTGGCGAAGATACATCCGTTTGAATTTGGAAACAGAAACTTAAAACGTCAATTTCTCGAAATGACTTCGAGACTACATATTTTCAGCTTTTGATGCAGAATCAAAATATATAAAAAGGGCTTCATAATGTTGAAAGAAATTCTAACTTCTGACAATTATTGGCGAAGATACATCCGTTTGAATTTGGAAACAGAAACTTAAAACGTCAATTTCTCGAATTTATTTCAAGAATACATATTTTCAACTTTTGATGCAGAATCAATATATATAAAAAAGGCTTCATAATGTTGAAAGAAATTATAATTTTTGACAATTATTGGCGAAGATACATCCGTTTGAATTTGAAAACAGAAACTTAAAACGTCAATTTCTCGAAATGACTTCGAGACTACATATTTTCAGCTTTTGATGCAGAGTCAAAATATATAAAAAGGGCTTCATAATGTTGAAAGAAATTCTAACTTCTGACAATTATTGGCGAAGATACATCCGTTTGAATTTGGAAACAGAAACTTAAAACGTCAATTTCTCGAAATGACTTCGAGACTACATATTTTCAGCTTTTGATGCAGAGTCAAAATATATAAAAAGGGCTTCATAATGTTGAAAGAAATTCTAACTTGACAATTATTGGCGAAGATACATCCGTTTGAATTTGGAAACAGAAACTTAAAACGTCAATTTCTCGAAATGACTTCGAGACTACATATTTTCAGCTTTTGATGCAGAGTCAAAATATATAAAAAAGGGGCTTCATAATGTTGAAAGAAATTCTAACTTCTGACAATTATTGGCGAAGATACATCCGTTTGAATTTGGAAACAGAAACTTAAAACGTCAATTCTCGAAATGACTTCGAGACTACATATTTTCAGCTTTTGATGCAGAGTCAAAATATATAAAAAGGGCTTCATAATGTTGAAAGAAATTCTAACTTCTGACAATTATTGGCGAAGATACATCCGTTTGAATTTGGAAACAGAAACTTAAACGTCAATTTCTCGAAATGACTTCGAGACTACATATTTTCAGCTTTTGATGCAGAGTCAAAATATATAAAAAAGGGCTTCATAATGTTGAAAGAAATTCAAACTTTTGACAATTATTGGCGAAGATACATCCGTTTGAATTTAAACAGAAACTTAAAACGTCAATTTCTCGAAATGACTTCCAGACTACATATTTTCAGCTTTTGATGCAGAGTCAAAAATATATAAAAAGGGTTTATAATGTTGAAAGAAATTCTAACTTCTGACAATTATTGGCGA
>NW_025063244.1:0-2072 GCF_018153295.1 Drosophila grimshawi | reverse complement strand
ACTGCATTAAAAATAATTTGACCTCCGACTCATCTAAGAAAGATATTAAGGGATATTCTTCGATAAATAGAAAATATATGGAAAGCATTAAATAGGGTCTACCTTGGAAATAAATGGCCATATCTTCGTAAAAAATTGCCCCATTTCAATTATAAAGGTGTTTTTAGAATTCTTTGGAACAAAACTGCATTAAAATAATTTGACTTCCGACTCATCTAAGAAAGATATTAAGGGATATTCTTCGATAAATAGAAAATATATGGAAAGCATTAAATAGGGTCTACCTTGAAATAAATGGCCATATCTTCGTCAAAAATTGCCCCATTTCAATTATAAAGGTGTTTTTAGAATTCTTTGGAACAAAACTGCATTAAAATAATTTGACTTCCGACTCATCTAAGAAAGATATTAAGGGATATTCTTCGATAAATAGAAAATATATGGAAAGCATTAAATAGGGTCTACCTTGGAAATAAATGGCCATATCTTCGTCAAAAATTGCCCCATTTCAATTATAAAGGTGTTTTTAGAATTCTTTGGAACAAAACTGCATTAAAATAATTTGACTTCCGACTCATCTAAGAAAGATATTAAAAGATATTCTTCGATTAATAGAAAATATAAGGCAAACATTAAATAGGGTCAACCTTGAAATAAATGGCCATATCTTTGTCTCAAATTGTCCCATTTCAATTATAAAGGTGTTTTTAGAATTCAATCAATCTTTGGAACAAAACTGCATTAAAATAATTTGACTTCCGATTCATCTAAGAAAGATATTAAGGGATATTCTTGATTAACAGAAAAGCTATGGAAAGCATTAAATAAGGTCTACCTTGAAATAAATGGCCATATCTTCGTCAAAAATTGCCGCATTTCAATTATAAAGGTGTTTTTAGAATTCGCGCAATCTGTGGAACAAAACTGCATTAAAATAATTTGACTTTCGACTCATCTAAGAAAGATATTAAGGGATATTCTTGATTAACAGAAAAGCTATGGAAAGCATTAAATAGGGTCTACCTTGAAATAAATGGCCATATCTTCGTCCAAAATTGCCCCATTTCAATTATGAAGAAGTTTTTAGAATTCAATCGATCTTTGGAACAAAACTGCATTAAAATAATTTGACTTCCGACTCATCTAAGAAAGATATTAAGGGATATTCTTCGATAAATAGAAAATATATGGAAAGCATTAAATAGGGTCTACCTTGAAATAAATGGCCATATCTTCGTCAAAAATTGCCCCATTTCAAATATAAAGGTGTTTTTAGAATTCTTTGGAACAAAACTGCATTAAAATAATTTGACATCCGACTCATCTAAGAAAGATATTAAGGGATATTCTTCGATAAATAGAAAATATATGGAAAGCATTAAATAGGGTCTACCTTGAAATAAATGGCCATATCTTCGTCAAAAATTGCCCCATTTCAAATATAAAAATGTTTTTGGAATTCACTTGATCTTTGGAACAAAAACTGCATTAAAATAATTTGACTTCCGACTCATCTAAGAAAGATATTAAGGGATATTCTTCGATAAATAGAAAATATATGGAAAGCATTAAATAGGGTCTACCTTGAAATAAATGGCCATATCTTCGTCAAAAATTGCCCCATTTCAATTATAAAGGTGTTTTTAGAATTAACTTGATCTTTGGAACAAAACTGCATTAAAATAATTTGACTTCCGACTCATCTAAGAAAGATATTAAAAGATATTCTTCGATTAATAGAAAATATAAGGCAAACATTAAATAGGGTCAACCTTGAAATAAATGGCCATATCTTTGTCTCAAATTGCCCCATTTCAATTATAAAGGTGTTTTTAGAATTCACTCAATCTTGGAACAAAAACTGCATTAAAATAATTTGACTTCCGATTCATCTAAGAAAGATATTAAGGATATTCTGATTAACAGAAAACTATGGAAAGCATTAAATAGGGTCTACCTGAAATAAATGGCGATATCTTCGTCAAAATTGCCCCATTTCAATTATAAAGAAGTTTTAGAATTCACGCAATCTTTGGAACAAACTGCATTAAACAATTTGCAGACTTCCGACT
>NW_025063243.1:0-42368 GCF_018153295.1 Drosophila grimshawi | reverse complement strand
AACACCTTTATAATATAAATGGGGCAATTTTTGACGAAGATATGGCCATTTATTTCAAGGTTGACCCTATTTAATGCTTTCCATATATTTTCTATTTATCGAAGAATATCCCTTAATATCTTTCTTAGATGAGTCGGAAGTCAAATTATTTTAATGCAGTTTTGTTCCAAAGATCAAGCAAATTTAAAAACGCCTTTATAATTGAAATGGGGCAATTTTTGACGAAGATATGGCCATTTATTTCAAGGTTGACCCTATTTAATGTTTGGCTTATATTTTCTATTAATCGAAGAATATCCCTTAATATCTTTCTTAGATGAGTCGGAAGTCGAATTATTTTAATGCAGTTTTGTTTCAAAGGTCGAGTGAATTCTAAAAACACCTTTATAATTGAAATGGGGCAATTTTTGACGAAGATATGGCCATTTATTTCAAGGTTGACCCTATTTAATGTTTGGCTTATATTTTCTATTAATCGAAGAATATCCCTTAATATCTTTCTTAGATGAGTCGGAAGTCAAATTATTTTAATGCAGTTTTGTTTCAAAGATCGAGTGGATTCTAAAAACACCTTTATAATATAAATGGGGCAATTTTTGACGAAGATATGGCCCATTAATTTCAAGGGTGAACCTATTTAATGCTTTCCATATATTTTCTATTTATCGAAGAATATCCCTTAATATCTTTCTTAGATGAGTCGGAAGTCAAATTATTTTAATGCAGTTTTGTTCCAAAGATCAAGCAAATTTAAAAACGCCTTTATAATTGAAATGGGGCAATTTTTGACGAAGATATGGCCATTTATTTCAAGGTTGACCCTATTTAATGTTTTGCTTATATTTTCTATTTATCGAAGAATATCCCTTAATATCTTTCTTAGATGAGTCGGAAGTCAAATTATTTTAATGCAGTTTTGTTTCAAAGATCAAGTGAATTCTAAAAACACCTTTATAATTGAAATGGGGCAATTTTAGACGAAGATATGGCCATTTATTTCAAGGTTGACCCTATTTAATGTTTGGCTTATATTTTCTATTAATCGAAGAATATCCCTTAATATCTTTCTTAGATGAGTCGGAAGTCGAATTATTTTAATGCAGTTTTGTTCCAAAGATTGAGTGAATTCTAAACACACCTTTATAATTGAAATGGGGCAATTTTTGACGAAGATATGGCTATTTATTTCAAGGTAGACCCTATTTAATGCTTTCCATATATTTTCTATTTATCGAAGAATATCCCTTAATATCTTTCTTAGATGAGTCGGTAGTCAAGTTATTTTACTGCAGTTTTGTTCCAAAGATCGAGCGAATTTTAAAACACCTTTATAATTGAAATGGGGCAATTTTTGACGAAGATATGGCCATTTATTTCAAATTAGACACTATTTAATGCTTTCAATATATTTTCTATTAATCGAAGAATATCCCTTAATATCTTTCTTAGATGAGTCGGAAGTCGAATTATTTTAATGCAGTTTTGTTTCAAAGGTCGAGTGAATTCTAAAAACACCTTTATAATATAAATGGGGCAATTTTTGACGAAGATATGGCCATTTATTTCAAGGTTGACCCTATTTAATGCTTTCCATATATTTTCTATTTATCGAAGAATATCCCTTAATATCTTTCTTAGATGAGTCGGAAGTCAAATTATTTTAATGCAGTTTTGTTCCAAAGATCAAGCAAATTTAAAAACGCCTTTATAATTGAAATGGGGCAATTTTTGACGAAGATATGGCCATTTATTTCAAGGTTGACCCTATTTAATGTTTGGCTTATATTTTCTATTAATCGAAGAATATCCCTTAATATCTTTCTTAGATGAGTCGGAAGTCGAATTATTTTAATGCAGTTTTGTTTCAAAGGTCGAGTGAATTCTAAAAACACCTTTATAATTGAAATGGGGCAATTTTTGACGAAGATATGGCCATTTATTTCAAGGTTGACCCTATTTAAAGCTTTCCATATATTTTCTATTTATCGAAGAATATCCCTTAATATCTTTCTTAGATGAGTCGGAAGTCAAATTATTTTAATGCAGTTTTGTTCCAAAGATCAAGTGAATTCTAAAAACACCTTTATAAATGAAATGGGGCAATTTTAGACGAAGATATGGCCATTTATTTCAAGGTTGACCCTATTTAATGTTTGGCTTATATTTTCTATTAATCGAAGAATATCCCTTAATATCTTTCTTAGATGAGTCGGAAGTCAAATTATTTTAATGCAGTTTTGTTTCAAAGATCGAGTGAATTCTAAAAATACCTTTATAATTGCAATGGGTCAATTTTTAACGAAGCTATGGCCATTTATTTCAAGGTTGACCCTATTTAATGTTTGGCTTATATTTTCTATTAATCGAAGAATATCCCTTAATATCTTTCTTAGATGAGTCGAAAGTCAAATTATTTTAATGTTGTTTTGTTCCAAAGATCAAGTGAATTCCAAAAACACCTTTATAATTGAAATGGGGCAATTTTTGACGAAGATATGGCCATTTATTTCAAGGTAGACCCTATTTAATGCTTTCCATATATTTTCTATTTATCGAAGAATATCCCTTAATATCTTTCTTAGATGAGTCGGAAGTCAAATTATTTTAATGCAGTTTTGTTTCAAAGGTCGAGTGAATTCTAAAAACACCTTTATAATTGAAATGGGGCAGTTTTTGACCAAGATATGGCCATTTATTTCAAGGTTGACCCAATTTAATGTCTGGCTTATATTTTCTATTAATCGAAGAATATCCCTTAATATCTTTCTTAGATGAGTCGGAAGTCGAATTATTTTAATGCAGTTTTGTTTCAAAGGTCGAGTGAATTCTAAAAACACCTTTATAATTGAAATGGGGCAGTTTTTGACCAAGATATGGCCATTTATTTCAAGGTTGACCCAATTTAATGTTTGGCTTATATTTTCTATTAATCGAAGAATATCCCTTAATATCTTTCTTAGATGAGTCGGAAGTCGAATTATTTTAATGCAGTTTTGTTTCAAAGGTCGAGTGAATTCTAAAAACACCTTTATAATATAAATGGGGCAATTTTTGACGAAGATATGGCCATTTATTTCAAGGTTGACCCTATTTAATGCTTTCCATATATTTTCTATTTATCGAAGAATATCCCTTAATATCTTTCTTAGATGAGTCGGAAGTCAAATTATTTTAATGCAGTTTTGTTCCAAAGATCAAGCAAATTTAAAAACGCCTTTATAATTGAAATGGGGCAATTTTTGACGAAGATATGGCCATTTATTTCAAGGTTGACCCTATTTAATGTTTGGCTTATATTTTCTATTAATCGAAGAATATCCCTTAATATCTTTCTTAGATGAGTCGGAAGTCGAATTATTTTAATGCAGTTTTGTTTCAAAGGTCGAGTGAATTCTAAAAACACCTTTATAATTGAAATGGGGCAATTTTTGACGAAGATATGGCCATTTATTTCAAGGTTGACCCTATTTAATGCTTTCCATATATTTTCTATTTATCGAAGAATATCCCTTAATATCTTTCTTAGATGAGTCGGAAGTCAAATTATTTTAATGCAGTTTTGTTCCAAAGATCAAGTGAATTCTAAAAACACCTTTATAATTGAAATGGGGCAATTTTTGACGAAGATATGGCCATTTATTTCAAGGTTGACCCTATTTAATGTTTGGCTTATATTTTCTATTAATCGAAGAATATCCCTTAATATCTTTCTTAGATGAGTCGGAAGTCAAATTATTTTAATGCAGTTTTGTTTCAAAGATCGAGTGAATTCTAAAAACACCTTTATAATTGCAATGGGTCAATTTTTAACGAAGCTATGGCCATTTATTTCAAGGTTGACCCTATTTAATGTTTGGCTTATATTTTCTATTAATCGAAGAATATCCCTTAATATCTTTCTTAGATGAGTCGAAAGTCAAATTATTTTAATGTTGTTTTGTTCCAAAGATCGAGTGAATTCTAAAAACACCTTTATAATTGAAATGCGGCAATTTTAGACGAAGATATGGCCATTTATTTAAAGGTAGAGCCTATTTAATGCTTTCCATATATTTTCTATTTATCGAAGAATATCCCTTAATATCTTTCTTAGATGAGTCGGAAGTCAAAATATTTTAACACAGTTTTGTTCCAAAGATTGAGTGAAATCTTAAAACACCTTTATAATTGAAATGGGGCAGTTTTTGACGAAGATATGGCCATTTATTTCAAGGTAGACCCTATTTAATGCTTTCCATATATTTTCTATTTATCGAAGAATATCCCTTAATATCTTTCTTAGATGAGTCGGTAGTAAAATTATTTTAATGCAGTTTTGTTTCAAAGATTGAGTGAATTTTAAAAACACCTTTATAATTGAAATGGAGCAATTTTTGACGAAGATATGGCCATTTATTTCAAGGTAGAGCCTATTTAATGCTTTCCATATATTTTCTATTTATCGAAGAATATCCCTTAATATCTTTCTTAGATGAGTCGGTAGTCAAATTATTTTAATGCAGTTTTGTTCCAAAGATCAAGCAAATTTAAAAACGCCTTTATAATTGAAATGGGGCAATTTTGGACGAAGATATGGCCATTTATTTCAAGGTTGACCCTATTTAATGTTTGGCTTATATTTTCTATTAATCGAAGAATATCCCTTCATATCTTTCTTAGATGAGTCGGAAGTCGAATTATTTTAATGCAGTTTTGTTCCAAAGATTGAGTGAATTCTAAAAACACCTATATAATTGAAATGGGGCAATTTTTGACGAAGATATGGCCATTTATTTCAAGGTAGACCCTATTTAATGCTTTCCATATATTTTCTATTTATCGAAGAATATCCCTTAATATCTTTCTTAGATGAGTCGGTAGTCAAATTATTTTAATGCAGTTTTGTTTCAACGATCGTGTGAATTCTAAAAACACCTTTATAATTGAAATGGGGCAGTTTTTGACCAAGATATGGCCATTTATTTCAAGGTTGACCCAATTTAATGTTTGGCTTATATTTTCTATTAATCGAAGAATATCCCTTAATATCTTTCTTAGATGAGTCGGAAGTCGAATTATTTTAATGCAGTTTTGTTTCAAAGGTCGAGTGAATTCTAAAAACACCTTTATAATATAAATGGGGCAATTTTTGACGAAGATATGGCCATTTATTTCAAGGTTGACCCTATTTAATGCTTTCCATATATTTTCTATTTATCGAAGAATATCCCTTAATATCTTTCTTAGATGAGTCGGAAGTCAAATTATTTTAATGCAGTTTTGTTCCAAAGATCAAGCAAATTTAAAAAAGTCTTTATAATTGAAATGGGGCAATTTTTGACGAAGATATGGCCATTTATTTCAAGGTTGACCCTATTTAATGTTTGGCTTATATTTTCTATTAATCGAAGAATATCCCTTAATATCTTTCTTAGATGAGTCGGAAGTCAAATTATTTTAATGCAGTTTTGTTTCAAAGGTCGAGTGAATTCTAAAAACACCTTTATAATTGAAATGGGGCAATTTTTGACGAAGATATGGCCATTTATTTCAAGGTAGACCCTATTTAATGCTTTCCATATATTTTCTATTTATCGAAGAATATCCCTTAATATCTTTCTTAGATGAGTCGGAAGTCAAATTATTTTAATGCAGTTTTGTTCCAAAGATCAAGTGAATTCTAAAAACACCTTTATAATTGAAATGGGGCAATTTTAGACGAAGATATGGCCATTTATTTCAAGGTAGAGCCTATTTAATGCTTTCCATATATTTTCTATTTATCGAAGAATATCCCTTAATATCTTTCTTAGATGAGTCGGAAGTCAAATTATTTTAATGCAGTTTTGTTCCAAAGATTGAGTGAATTCTAAAAACACCTTTATAATTGAAATGCGGCAATTTTAGACGAAGATATGGCCATTTATTTAAAGGTAGAGCCTATTTAATGCTTTCCATATATTTTCTATTTATCGAAGAATATCCCTTAATATCTTTCTTAGATGAGTCGGAAGTCAAATTATTTTAATGCAGTTTTGTTCCAAAGATTGAGTGAATTCTAAAAACACCTTTATAATTGAAATGGGGCAGTTTTTGACGAAGATCTGGCCATTTATTTCAAGGTTGACCCTATTTAATGTTTGGCTTATATTTTCTATTAATCGAAGAATATCCCTTAATATCTTTCTTAGATGAGTCGGAAGTCAAATTATTTTAATGCAGTTTTGTTCCAAAGATCGAGTGAATTCTAAAAACACCTTTATAATTGAAATGGGGCAATTTTTGACGAAGATATGGCTATTTATTTCAAGGTAGACCCTATTTAATGCTTTCCATATATTTTCTATTAATCGAAGAATATCCCTTAATATCTTTCTTAGATGAGTCGGAAGTCAAATTATTTTAATGCAGTTTTGTTCCAAAGATTGAGTGAATTCTAAAAACACCTTTATAATTGAAATGGAGCAATTTTTGACGAAGATATGGCCATTTATTTCAAGGTAGACCCTACTTAATACTTTCCATATATTTTCTATTTATCGAAGAATATCCCTTAAGACCTTTCTTAGATGAGTCGAAAGTCAAATTATTTTAATGCAGTTTTGTTCCAAAGATCGAGTGAATTTTGAAAACACCTTTATAATTGAAATGGGGCAATTTTTGACGAAGATATGGCCATTTATTTCAAGGTAGAGCCTATTTAATGCTTTCCATATATTTTCTATTTATCGAAGAATATCCCTTAATATCTTTCTTAGATGAGTCGGAAGTCAAATTATTTTAATGCAGTTTTGTTCCAAAGATCGAGTGAATTCTTAAAACACCTTTATAATTGAAATGGGGCAGTTTTTGACGAAGATATGGCCATTTATTTCAAGGTTGACCCTATTTAATGTTTGGCTTATATTTTCTATTAATCGAAGAATATCCCTTAATATCTTTCTTAGATGAGTCGGAAGTCGAATTATTTTAATGCAGTTTTGTTTCAAAGGTCGAGTGAATTGTAAAAACACCTTTATAATTGAAATGGGGCAATTTTTGACGAAGATATGGCTATTTATTTCAAGGTAGACCCTATTTAATGCTTTCCATATATTTTCTATTTATCGAAGAATATCCCTTAATATCTTTCTTAGATGAGTCGGTAGTCAAATTATTTTAATGCAGTTTTGTTCCAAAGATCGAGCGAATTTTAAAAACACCTTTATAATTGAAATGGAGCAATTTTTGACGAAGCTATGGCCATTTATTTCAAGGTTGACCCTATTTAATGTTTGGCTTATATTTTCTATTAATCGAAGAATATCCCTTAATATCTTTCTTAGATGAGTCGGAAGTCAAATTATTTTAATGCAGTTTTGTTCCAAAGATCAAGCAAATTTAAAAACGCCTTTATAATTGAAATGGGGCAATTTTTGATGAAGATTTGACCATTTATTTCAAGGTAGACCCTATTTAATGCTTTCCATATATTTTCTATTTATCGAAGAATATCCCTTAATATCTTTCTTAGATGAGTCGGAAGTCAAATTATTTTAATGCAGTTTTGTTCCAAAGATTGAGTGAATTCTAAAAACACCTTTATAATTGAAATGGAGCAATTTTTGACGAAGATATGGCCATTTATTTCAAGGTAGACCCTACTTAATACTTTCCATATATTTTCTATTTATCGAAGAATATCCCTTAAGACCTTTCTTAGATTAGTCGGAAGTCAAATTATTTTAATGCAGTTTTGTTCCAAAGATTGAGTGAATTCTAAAAACTCCTTTATAATTGAAATGGAGCAATTTTTGACGAAGATATGGCTATTTATTTCAAGGTAGAGCCTATTTAATGCTTTCCATATATTTTCTATTTATCGAAGAATATCCCTTAATATCTTTCTTAGATGAGTCGGAAGTCGAATTATTTTAATGCAGTTTTGTTTCAAAGGTCGAGTGAATTGTAAAAACACCTTTATAATTGAAATGGGGCAATTTTTGACGAAGATATGGCTATTTATTTCAAGGTAGACCCTATTTAATGCTTTCCATATATTTTCTATTTATCGAAGAATATCCCTTAATATCTTTCTTAGATGAGTCGGTAGTCAAATTATTTTAATGCAGTTTTGTTCCAAAGATCGAGCGAATTTTAAAAACACCTTTATAATTGAAATGGAGCAATTTTTGACGAAGCTATGGCCATTTATTTCAAGGTTGACCCTATTTAATGTTTGGCTTATATTTTCTATTAATCGAAGAATATCCCTTAATATCTTTCTTAGATGAGTCGGAAGTCAAATTATTTTAATGCAGTTTTGTTCCAAAGATCAAGCAAATTTAAAAACGCCTTTATAATTGAAATGGGGCAATTTTTGATGAAGATTTGACCATTTATTTCAAGGTAGACCCTATTTAATGCTTTCCATATATTTTCTATTTATCGAAGAATATCCCTTAATATCTTTCTTAGATGAGTCGGAAGTCAAATTATTTTAATGCAGTTTTGCTCCAAAGATTGAGTGAATTCTAAAAACACCTTTATAATTGAAATGGAGCAATTTTTGACGAAGATATGGCCATTTATTTCAAGGTAGACCCTACTTAATACTTTCCATATATTTTCTATTTATCGAAGAATATCCCTTAAGACCTTTCTTAGATGAGTCGGAAGTCAAATTATTTTAAAGCAGTTTTGTTTCAAAGATCGAGTAAATTCTTAAAACACCTTTATAATTGAAATGGGTTAGTTTTTGACGAAGATATGGCCATTTATTTCAAGGTTGACCCTATTTAATGTTTCGCTTATATTTTCTATTAATCGAAGAATATCCCTTAATATCTTTCTTAGATGAGTCGGAAGTCGAATTATTTTAATACAGTTTTGTTTCAAAGGTCGAGTGAAATGTAAAAACACCTTTATAATTGAAATGGGGCAATTTTTGACGAAGATATGGCCATTTATTTCAAGGTAGACCCTATTCAATGCTTTCCATATATTTTCTATTTATCGAAGAATATCCCTTAATACCTTTCTAAGATGAGTCGGAAGTCAAATTATTTTAATGCAGTTTTGTTCGAAAGATCGAGTGAATTCTAAAAACACCTTTATAATTGAAATGGGGCAATTTTTGACGAAGATATGGCCATTTATTTCAAGGTAGACCCTATTTAATGCTTTCCATATATTTTCTATTTATCGAAGAATATCCCTTAATATCTTTCTTAGATGAGTCGGAAGTCGAATTATTTTAATGCAGTTTTGTTCGAAAGATCGAGTGAATTCTAAAAACACCTTTATAATTGAAATGGGGCAATTTTTGACGAAGATATGGCCATTTATTTCAAGGTAGACCTTATTTAATGCTTTCCATATATTTTCTATTTATCGAAGAATATCCCTTAATACCTTTCTAAGATGAGTCGGTAGTCAAATTATTTTAATGCAGTTTTGTTCCAAAGATCGAGCCAATTTTAAAAACACCTTTATAATTGAAATGGGGCAATTTTTGACGAAGATATGGCCATTTATTTCAAGGTTGACCCTATTTAATGTTTGGCTTATATTTTCTATTAATCGAAGAATATCCCTTAATATGTTTCTTAGATGAGTCGGAAGTCAAATTATTTTAATGCAGTTTTGTTCCAAAGATCGAGTGAATTCTAAAAACACCTTTATAATTGAAATGGAGCAATTTTTGACGAAGATATAGCCTTTTATTTCTAGGTAGAGCCTATTTAATGCTTTCCATATATTTTCTATTTATCGAAGAATATCCCTTAATATCTTTCTTAGATGAGTTGGAAGTCAAATTATTTTAATGCAGTTTTGTTCCAAAGATCGATTGAATTCTTAAAACACCTTTATAATTGAAATGGGGCAGTTTTTGACGAAGATATGGCCATTTATTTCAAGGTTGACCCTATTTAATGTTTGGCTTATATTTTCTATTAATCGAAGAATATCCCTTAATATCATTCTTAGAATAGACGGAAGTCGAATTGTTTTAATGCAGTTTTGTTTCAAAGATTGAGTGAATTCTAAAAACACCTTTATTATTGAAATGGGGTAATTTTAGACGAAGATATGGCCATTTATTTCAAGGTTGACCCTATTTAATGTTTGGCTTATATTTTCTATTAATCGAAGAATATCCCTTAATACCTTTCTAAGATGAGCCGGAAGTCGAATTATTTTAATGCAATTTTGTTCCAAAGATCGAGTGAATTCTAAAAACACCTTTATAATTGAAATGGGGCAATTTTGGACAAAGATATGGCCATTTATTTCAAGGTTGACCCAATTTAATGTTTGCCTTATATTTTCTATTAATCGAAGAATATCCCTTAATATCTTTCTTAGTTGAGTCGGAAGTCAAATTATTTTAATGCAGTTTTGTTCCAAAGATTGAGTGAATTCTAAAAACACCTTTATAATTGAAATGGGGCAATTTTTGACGAAGATATGGCCATTTATTTCAAGTTAGACACTATTTAATGCTTTCAATATATTTTCTATTTATCGAAGAATATCCCTTAATACCTTTCTTAGATGAGTCGGAAGTCAAATTATTTTAATGCAGTTTTGTTCCAAAGATCGAGTGAATTCTAAAAACACCTTTATTATTGAAATGGGGTAATTTTAGACGAAGATATGGCCATTTATTTCAAGGTTGACCCTGTTTAATTTTTGGCTTATATTTTCTATTAATCGAAGAATATCCCTTAATACCTTTCTAAGATGAGCCGGAAGTCAAATTATTTGAATGAAGTTCTGTTCCAAAGATCGAGCGAATTTTAAAAACACCTTTATAATTGAAATGGGGCAATTTTTGACGAAGATATGGCCATTTATTTCAAGGTAGACCCTATTTAATGCTTTCCATATATTTTCTATTTATCGAAGAATATCCCTTAATACCTTTCTTAGATGAGTCGGAAGTCAAATTATTTTAATGCAGTTTTGTTTCAAAGATTGAGTGAATTTTAAAAACACCTTTATAATTGAAATGGGGCAATTTTTGACGAAGATATGGCCATTTATTTCAAGATAGAGCCTATTTAATGCTTTCCATATATTTTCTATTTATCGAAGAATATCCCTTAATATCTTTTTTAGATGAGTCGGAAGTCAAATTATTTTAATGCAGTTTTGTTTCAAAGATCGAGTGAATTCTTAAAACACCTTTATAATTGAAATGGGGCAGTTTTTGACGAAGATATGGCCATTTATTTCAAGGTTGACCCTATTTAATTTTTGGCTTATATTTTCTATTAATCGAAGAATATCCCTTAATATCTTTCTTAGATGAGTCGGAAGTCGAATTATTTTAATGCAGTTTTGTTTCAAAGGTCGAGTGAAATGTAAAAACAACTTTATAATTGAAATGGGGCAATTTTTGACGAAGATATGGCCATTTATTTCAAGGTAGACCCTATTCAATGCTTTCCATATATTTTGTATTTATCGAAGAATATCCCTTAATACCTTTCTAAGATGAGTCGGAAGTCAAATTATTTTAATGCAGTTTTGTTCGAAAGATCGAGTGAATTCTAAAAACACCTTTATAATTGAAATGGGGCAATTTTTGACGAAGATATGGCCATTTATTTCAAGGTAGACCCTATTTAATGCTTTCCATATATTTTCTATTTATCGAAGAATATCCCTTAATATCTTTCTTAGATGAGTCGGAAGTCGAATTATTTTAATGCAGTTTTGTTCGAAAGATCGAGTGAATTCTAAAAACACCTTTATAATTGAAATGGGGCAATTTCTGACGAAGATATGGCCATTTATTTCAAGGTAGACCTTATTTAATGCTTTCCATATATTTTCTATTTATCGAAGAATATCCCTTAATACCTTTCTAAGATGAGTCGGTAGTCAAATTATTTTAATGCAGTTTTGTTCCAAAGATCGAGCCAATTTTAAAAACACCTTTATAATTGAAATGGGGCAATTTTTGACGAAGATATGGCCATTTATTTCAAGGTTGACCCTATTTAATGTTTGGCTTATATTTTCTATTAATCGAAGAATATCCCTTAATATGTTTCTTAGATGAGTCGGAAGTCAAATTATTTTAATGCAGTTTTGTTCCAAAGATCGAGTGAATTCTAAAAACACCTTTATAATTGAAATGGGGCAATTTTTGACGAAGATATAGCCTTTTATTTCTAGGTAGAGCCTATTTAATGCTTTCCATATATTTTCTATTTATCGAAGAATATCCCTTAATATCTTTCTTAGATGAGTCGCAAGTCAATTTATTTTAATGCAGTTTTGTTCCAAAGATCGAGCGAATTTTAAAAACACCTTTATAATTGAAATGGAGCAATTTTTGACGAAGCTATGGCCATTTATTTCAAGGTTGACCCTATTTAATGTTTGGCTTATATTTTCTATTAATCGAAGAATATCCCTTAATATCTTTCTTAGATGAGTCGGAAGTCAAATTATTTTAATGCAGTTTCGTTCCAAAGATCAAGCAAATTTAAAAACGCCTTTATAATTGAAATGGGGCAATTTTTGATGAAGATTTGACCATTTATTTCAAGGTAGACCCTATTTAATGCTTTCCATATATTTTCTATTTATCGAAGAATATCCCTTAATATCTTTCTTAGATGAGTCGGAAGTCAAATTATTTTAATGCAGTTTTGTTCCAAAGATTGAGTGAATTCTAAAAACACCTTTATAATTGAAATGGAGCAATTTTTGACGAAGATATGGCCATTTATTTCAAGGTAGACCCTACTTAATACTTTCCATATATTTTCTATTTATCGAAGAATATCCCTTAAGACCTTTCTTAGATTAGTCGGAAGTCAAATTATTTTAATGCAGTTTTGTTCCAAAGATTGAGTGAATTCTAAAAACTCCTTTATAATTGAAATGGAGCAATTTTTGACGAAGATATGGCTATTTATTTCAAGGTAGAGCCTATTTAATGCTTTCCATATATTTTCTATTTATCGAAGAATATCCCTTAATATCTTTCTTAGATGAGTCGGAAGTCGAATTATTTTAATGCAGTTTTGTTTCAAAGGTCGAGTGAATTGTAAAAACACCTTTATAATTGAAATGGGGCAATTTTTGACGAAGATATGGCTATTTATTTCAAGGTAGACCCTATTTAATGCTTTCCATATATTTTCTATTTATCGAAGAATATCCCTTAATATCTTTCTTAGATGAGTCGGTAGTCAAATTATTTTAATGCAGTTTTGTTCCAAAGATCGAGCGAATTTTAAAAACATCTTTATAATTGAAATGGAGCAATTTTTGACGAAGCTATGGCCATTTATTTCAAGGTTGACCCTATTTAATGTTTGGCTTATATTTTCTATTAATCGAAGAATATCCCTTAATATCTTTCTTAGATGAGTCGGAAGTCAAATTATTTTAATGCAGTTTTGTTCCAAAGATCAAGCAAATTTAAAAACGCCTTTATAATTGAAATGGGGCAATTTTTGATGAAGATTTGACCATTTATTTCAAGGTAGACCCTATTTAATGCTTTCCATATATTTTCTATTTATCGAAGAATATCCCTTAATATCTTTCTTAGATGAGTCGGAAGTCAAATTATTTTAATGCAGTTTTGCTCCAAAGATTGAGTGAATTCTAAAAACACCTTTATAATTGAAATGGAGCAATTTTTGACGAAGATATGGCCATTTATTTCAAGGTAGACCCTACTTAATACTTTCCATATATTTTCTATTTATCGAAGAATATCCCTTAAGACCTTTCTTAGATGAGTCGGAAGTCAAATTATTTTAAAGCAGTTTTGTTTCAAAGATCGAGTAAATTCTTAAAACACCTTTATAATTGAAATGGGTTAGTTTTTGACGAAGATATGGCCATTTATTTCAAGGTTGACCCTATTTAATGTTTGGCTTATATTTTCTATTAATCGAAGAATATCCCTTAATATCTTTCTTAGATGAGTCGGAAGTCGAATTATTTTAATACAGTTTTGTTTCAAAGGTCGAGTGAAATGTAAAAACACCTTTATAATTGAAATGGGGCAATTTTTGACGAAGATATGGCCATTTATTTCAAGGTAGACCCTATTCAATGCTTTCCATATATTTTCTATTTATCGAAGAATATCCCTTAATACCTTTCTAAGATGAGTCGGAAGTCAAATTATTTTAATGCAGTTTTGTTCGAAAGATCGAGTGAATTCTAAAAACACCTTTATAATTGAAATGGGGCAATTTTTGACGAAGATATGGCCATTTATTTCAAGGTAGACCCTATTTAATGCTTTCCATATATTTTCTATTTATCGAAGAATATCCCTTAATATCTTTCTTAGATGAGTCGGAAGTCGAATTATTTTAATGCAGTTTTGTTCGAAAGATCGAGTGAATTCTAAAAACACCTTTATAATTGAAATGGGGCAATTTTTGACGAAGATATGGCCATTTATTTCAAGGTAGACCTTATTTAATGCTTTCCATATATTTTCTATTTATCGAAGAATATCCCTTAATACCTTTCTAAGATGAGTCGGTAGTCAAATTATTTTAATGCAGTTTTGTTCCAAAGATCGAGCCAATTTTAAAAACACCTTTATAATTGAAATGGGGCAATTTTTGACGAAGATATGGCCATTTATTTCAAGGTTGACCCTATTTAATGTTTGGCTTATATTTTCTATTAATCGAAGAATATCCCTTAATATGTTTCTTAGATGAGTCGGAAGTCAAATTATTTTAATGCAGTTTTGTTCCAAAGATCGAGTGAATTCTAAAAACACCTTTATAATTGAAATGGGGCAATTTTTGACGAAGATATAGCCTTTTATTTCTAGGTAGAGCCTATTTAATGCTTTCCATATATTTTCTATTTATCGAAGAATATCCCTTAATATCTTTCTTAGATGAGTCGCAAGTCAATTTATTTTAATGCAGTTTTGTTCCAAAGATCGATTGAATTCTTAAAACACCTTTATAATTGAAATGGGGCAGTTTTTGACGAAGATATGGCCATTTATTTCAAGGTTGACCCTATTTAATGTTTGGCTTATATTTTCTATTAATCGAAGAATATCCCTTAATATCATTCTTAGAATAGACGGAAGTCGAATTGTTTTAATGCAGTTTTGTTTCAAAGGTCGAGTGAATTCTAAAAACACCTTTATTATTGAAATGGGGTAATTTTAGGCGAAGATATGGCCATTTATTTCAAGGTTGACCCTGTTTAATGTTTGGCTTATATTTTCTATTAATCGAAGAATATCCCTTAATACCTTTCTAAGATGAGCCGGAAGTCGAATTATTTTAATGCAATTTTGTTCCAAAGATCGAGTGAATTCTAAAAACACCTTTATAATTGAAATGGGGCAATTTTGGACAAAGATATGGCCATTTATTTCAAGGTTGACCCAATTTAATGTTTGCCTTATATTTTCTATTAATCGAAGAATATCCCTTAATATCTTTCTTAGTTGAGTCGGAAGTCAAATTATTTTAATGCAGTTTTGTTCCAAAGATTGAGTGAATTCTAAAAACACCTTTATAATTGAAATGGGGCAATTTTTGACGAAGATATGGCCATTTATTTCAAGTTAGACACTATTTAATGCTTTCAATATATTTTCTATTTATCGAAGAATATCCCTTAATACCTTTCTTAGATGAGTCGGAAGTCAAATTATTTTAATGCAGTTTTGTTCCAAAGATCGAGTGAATTCTAAAAACACCTTTATTATTGAAATGGGGTAATTTTAGACGAAGATATGGCCATTTATTTCAAGGTTGACCCTGTTTAATTTTTGGCTTATATTTTCTATTAATCGAAGAATATCCCTTAATACCTTTCTAAGATGAGCCGGAAGTCAAATTATTTGAATGAAGTTCTGTTCCAAAGATCGAGCGAATTTTAAAAACACCTTTATAATTGAAATGGGGCAATTTTTGACGAAGATATGGCCATTTATTTCAAGGTAGACCCTATTTAATGCTTTCCATATATTTTCTATTTATCGAAGAATATCCCTTAATACCTTTCTTAGATGAGTCGGAAGTCAAATTATTTTAATGCAGTTTTGTTTCAAAGATTGAGTGAATTTTAAAAACACCTTTATAATTGAAATGGGGCAATTTTTGACGAAGATATGGCCATTTATTTCAAGATAGAGCCTATTTAATGCTTTCCATATATTTTCTATTTATCGAAGAATATCCCTTAATATCTTTTTTAGATGAGTCGGAAGTCAAATTATTTTAATGCAGTTTTGTTTCAAAGATCGAGTGAATTCTTAAAACACCTTTATAATTGAAATGGGGCAGTTTTTGACGAAGATATGGCCATTTATTTCAAGGTTGACCCTATTTAATTTTTGGCTTATATTTTCTATTAATCGAAGAATATCCCTTAATATCTTTCTTAGATGAGTCGGAAGTCGAATTATTTTAATGCAGTTTTGTTTCAAAGGTCGAGTGAATTGTAAAAACACCTTTATAATTGAAATGGGGCAATTTTTGACGAAGATATGGCCATTTATTTCAAGGTAGACCCTATTCAATGCTTTCCATATATTTTGTATTTATCGAAGAATATCCCTTAATACCTTTCTAAGATGAGTCGGAAGTCAAATTATTTTAATGCAGTTTTGTTCGAAAGATCGAGTGAATTCTAAAAACACCTTTATAATTGAAATGGGGCAATTTTTGACGAAGATATGGCCATTTATTTCAAGGTAGACCCTATTTAATGCTTTCCATATATTTTCTATTTATCGAAGAATATCCCTTAATATCTTTCTTAGATGAGTCGGAAGTCGAATTATTTTAATGCAGTTTTGTTCGAAAGATCGAGTGAATTCTAAAAACACCTTTATAATTGAAATGGGGCAATTTTTGACGAAGATATGGCCATTTATTTCAAGGTAGACCTTATTTAATGCTTTCCATATATTTTCTATTTATCGAAGAATATCCCTTAATACCTTTCTAAGATGAGTCGGTAGTCAAATTATTTTAATGCAGTTTTGTTCCAAAGATCGAGCCAATTTTAAAAACACCTTTATAATTGAAATGGGGCAATTTTTGACGAAGATATGGCCATTTATTTCAAGGTTGACCCTATTTAATGTTTGGCTTATATTTTCTATTAATCGAAGAATATCCCTTAATATGTTTCTTAGATGAGTCGGAAGTCAAATTATTTTAATGCAGTTTTGTTCCAAAGATCGAGTGAATTCTAAAAACACCTTTATAATTGAAATGGGGCAATTTTTGACGAAGATATAGCCTTTTATTTCTAGGTAGAGCCTATTTAATGCTTTCCATATATTTTCTATTTATCGAAGAATATCCCTTAATATCTTTCTTAGATGAGTCGCAAGTCAATTTATTTTAATGCAGTTTTGTTCCAAAGATCGATTGAATTCTTAAAACACGTTTATAATTGAAATGGGGCAGTTTTTGACGAAGATATGGCCATTTATTTCAAGGTTGACCCTATTTAATGTTTGGCTTATATTTTCTATTAATCGAAGAATATCCCTTAATATCATTCTTAGATGAGACGGAAGTCGAATTGTTTTAATGCAGTTTTGTTTCAAAGGTTGAGTGAATTCTAAAAACACCTTTATTATTGAAATGGGGTAATTTTAGACGAAGATATGGCCATTTATTTCAAGGTTGACCCTGTTTAATGTTTGGCTTATATTTTCTATTAATCGAAGAATATCCCTTAATATCTTTCTTAGATGAGTCGGAAGTCAAATTATTTTAATGCAGTTTTCTTCCAAAGATCGAGTGAATTCTAAAAACACCTTTATAATTGAAATGGGGCAATTTTGGACAAAGATATGGCCATTTATTTCAAGGTTGACCCAATTTAATGTTTGCCTTATATTTTCTATTAATCGAAGAATATCCCTTAATATCTTTCTTAGTTGAGTCGGAAGTCAAATTATTTTAATGCAGTTTTGTTCCAAAGATTGAGTGAATTCTAAAAACACCTTTATAATTGAAATGGGGCAATTTTTGACGAAGATATGGCCATTTATTTCAAGTTAGACACTATTTAATGCTTTCAATATATTTTCTATTTATCGAAGAATATCCCTTAATACCTTTCTTAGATGAGTCGGAAGTCAAATTATTTTAATGCAGTTTTGTTCCAAAGATCGAGTGAATTCTAAAAACACCTTTATTATTGAAATGGGGTAATTTTAGACGAAGATATGGCCATTTATTTCAAGGTTGACCCTGTTTAATTTTTGGCTTATATTTTCTATTAATCGAAGAATATCCCTTACTACCTTTCTAAGATGAGCCGGAAGTCAAATTATTTGAATGCAGTTCTGTTCCAAAGATCGAGCGAATTTTAAAAACACCTTTATAATTGAAATGGGGCAATTTTTGACGAAGATATGGCCATTTATTTCAAGGTAGACACTATTTAATGCTTTCCATATATTTTCTATTTATCGAATATCCCTTAATATCTTTCTTAGATGAGTCGCAAGTCAAATTATTTTAATGCAGTTTTGTTTCAAAGATCAAGCGAATTCTAAAAACACCTTTATAATTGAAGTGGGGCAATTTTTGACGAAGATATGGCCATTTATTTCAAGGTAGAGCCTATTTAATGCTTTCCATATATTTTCTATTTATCGAATATCCCTTAATATCTTTCTTAGATGAGTCGAAAGTCAAATTATTTTAATGCAGTTTTGTTTCAAAGATCGAGTGAATTCTTAAAACACCTCTATAATTAAAATGAGGCAATTTTTGACGAAGATATGGCCATTTATTTCAAGGTTGACCCTATTTAATTTTTGGCTTATATTTTCTATTAATCGAAGAATATCCCTTAATATCTTTCTTAGATGAGTCGGAAGTCAAATTATTTTAATGCAGTTTTGTTTTAAAGGTAGAGTGAATTCTAAAAACACCTTTATAATTGAAATGGGGCAATTTTTGACGAAAATATGGCCATTTATTTCAAGGTAGACCCTATTTAATGCTTTCCATATATTTTCTATTTATCGAAGAATATCCCTTAATATCTTTCTTAGATGAGTCGGAAGTCAAATTATTTTAATGCAGTTTTGTTTCAAAGATCAAGTGAATTCTAACAACACCTTTATAATTGAAATGGAGCAATTTTTGACGAAGATATGGCCATTTATTTCAAGGTAGACCCTACTTAATACTTTCCATATATTTTATATTTATCGAAGAATATCCCTTAATATCTTTCTTAGATGAGTCGGAAGTCAAATTATTTTAACGCAGTTTTGTTCCAAAGATCGAGTGAATTCTAAAAACACCTTTATAATTGAAATGGGGTAATTTTAGACGAAGATATGGCCATTTATTTCAAGGTTGACCCTATTTAATGTTTGGCTTATATTTTCTATTAATCGAAGAATATCCCTTAATACCTTTCTAAGATGAGCCGGAAGTCAAATTATTTGAATGCAGTTTTGTTTCAAAGATCGAGCGAATTTTAAAAACACCTTTATAATTGAAATGGGGCAATTTTTGACGAAAATATGGCCATTTATTTCAAGGTAGACCCTATTTAATGCTTTCCATATATTTTCTATTTATCGAAGAATATCCCTTAATATCTTTCTTAGATGAGTCGGAAGTCAAATTATTTTAATGCAGTTTTGTTTCAAAGATCAAGTGAATTCTAAAAACACCTTTATAATTGAAATGGAGCAATTTTTGACGAAGATATGGCCATTTATTTCAAGGTAGACCCTACTTAATACTTTCCATATATTTTCTATTTATCGAAGAATATCCCTTAATATCTTTCTTAGATGAGTCGGAAGTCAAATTATTTTAATGCAGTTTTGTTTCAAAGATCGAGTGAATTCTTAAAACACCTTTATAATTGAAATGGGGCAGTTTTTGACGAAGATATGGCCATTTATTTCAAGGTTGACCCTATTTAATGTTTGGCTAATATTTTCTATTAATCGAAGAATATCCCTTAATATCTTTCTTAGATGAGTCGGAAGTCGAATTATTTTCATGCAGTTTTGTTTCAAAGGTCGAGTGAATTGTAAAAACACCTTTATAATTGAAATGGGGCAATTTTTGACGAAGATATGGCTATTTATTTCAAGGTAGACCCTATTTAATGCTTTCCATATATTTTCTATTTATCGAAGAATATCCCTTAAGACCTTTCTTAGATGAGTCGGTAGTCAAATTATTTTAATGCAGTTTTGTTCCAAAGATCGAGCGAATTTTAAAAACACCTTTATAATTGAAATGGAGCAATTTTTGACGAAGCTATGGCCATTTATTTCAAGGTTGACCCTATTTAATGTTTGGCTTATATTTTCTATTAATCGAAGAATATCCCTTAATATCTTTCTTAGATGAGTCGGAAGTCAAATTATTTTAATGCAGTTTTGTTCCAAAGATCAAGCAAATTTAAAAACGCCTTTATAATTGAAATGGGGCAATTTTTTATGAAGATTTGACCATTTATTTCAAGGTAGACCCTATTTAATGCTTTCCATATATTTTCTATTTATCGAAGAATATCCCTTAATATCTTTCTTAGATGAGTCGGAAGTCAAATTATTTTAATGCAGTTTTGTTCCAAAGATTGAGTGAATTCTAAAAACACCTTTATAATTGAAATGGAGCAATTTTTGACGAAGATATGGCCATTTATTTCAAGGCAGACCCTACTTAATACTTTCCATATATTTTCTATTTATCGAAGAATATCCCTTAAGACCTTTCTTAGATGAGTCGGAAGTCAAATTATTTTAATGCAGTTTTGTTCCAAAGATCAAGTGAATTCTAACAACACCTTTATAATTGAAATGGAGCAATTTTTGACGAAGATATGGCCATTTATTTCAAGGTAGACCCTATTTAATGCTTTCCATATATTTTCTATTTATCGAAGAATATCCCTTAATATCTTTCTTAGATGAGTCGGAAGTCAAATTATTTTAATGCAGTTTTGTTCCAAAGATCGAGTGAATTCTAAAAACACCTTTATAATTGAAATGGGGCAATTTTTGACGAAGCTATGGCCATTTATTTCAAGGTTGACCCTATTTAATGTTTGGCTTATATTTTCTATTAATCGAAGAATATCCCTTAATATCTTTCTTAGATGAGTCGGAAGTCAAATTATTTTAATGCAGTTTTGTTCCAAAGATCAAGCAAATTTAAAAACGCCTTTATAATTGAAATGGGGCAATTTTTGATGAAGATTTGACCATTTATTTCAAGGTAGACCCTATTTAATGCTTTCCATATATTTTCTATTTATCGAAGAATATCCCTTAATATCTTTCTTAGATGAATCGGAAGTCGAATTATTTTAATACAGTTTTGTTTCAAAGGTCGAGTGAAATGTAAAAACACCTTTATAATTGAAATGGGGCAATTTTTGACGAAGATATGGCCATTTATTTCAAGGTAGACCCTATTCAATGCTTTCCATATATTTTATATTTATCGAAGAATATCCCTTAATACCTTTCTAAGATGAGTCGGAAGTCAAATTATTTTAATGCAGTTTTGTTCGAAAGATCGAGTGAATTCTAAAAACACCTTTATAATTGAAATGGGGCAATTTTTGACGAAGATATGGCCATTTATTTCAAGGTAGACCCTATTTAATGCTTTCCATATATTTTCTATTTATCGAAGAATATCCCTTAATATCTTTCTTAGATGAGTCGGAAGTCAAATTATTTTAATGCAGCTTTGTTCCAAAGATCGAGCGAATTTTAAAAACACCTTTATAATTGAAATGGAGCAATTTTTGACGAAGCTATGGCCATTTATTTCAAGGTTGACCCTATTTAATGTTTGGCTTATATTTTCTATTAATCGAAGAATATCCCTTAATATCTTTCTTAGATGAGTCGGAAGTCAAATTATTTTAATGCAGTTTTGTTCCAAAGATCAAGCAAATTTAAAAACGCCTTTATAATTGAAATGGGGCAATTTTTGATGAAGATTTGACCATTTATTTCAAGGTAGACCCTATTTAATGCTTTCCATATATTTTCTATTTATCGAAGAATATCCCTTAATATCTTTCTTAGATGAATCGGAAGTCGAATTATTTTAATACAGTTTTGTTTCAAAGGTCGAGTGAATTGTAAAAACACCTTTATAATTGAAATGGGGCAATTTTTGACGAAGATATGGCCATTTATTTCAAGGTAGACCCTATTCAATGCTTTCCATATATTTTATATTTATCGAAGAATATCCCTTAATACCTTTCTAAGATGAGTCGGAAGTCAAATTATTTTAATGCAGTTTTGTTCGAAAGGTCGAGTGAATTGTAAAAACACCTTTATAATTGAAATGGGGCAATTTTTGACGAAGATATGGCCATTTATTTCAAGGTAGACCCTATTTAATGCTTTCCATATATTTTCTATTTATCGAAGAATATCCCTTAATATCTTTCTTAGATGAGTCGGAAGTCAAATTATTTTAATGCAGTTTTGTTCCAAAGATTGAGTGAATTCTAAAAACACCTTTATAATTGAAATGGGGCAATTTTTGACGAAGATATGGCCATTTATTTCAAGGTTGACCCTATTCAATGTTTGCCTTATATTTTCTATTAATCGAAGAATATCCCTTAATATCTTTCTTAGATGAGTCAGAAGTCAAATTATTTTAATGCAGTTTTGTTCGAAAGATTGAGTGAATTCTAAAAACACCTTTATAATTGAAATGGGGCATTTTTTGACGAAGATATGGCCATTTATTTCAAGGTAGACCTTATTTAATGCTTTCCATATATTTTCTATTTATCGAAGAATATCCCTTAATACCTTTCTTAGATGGGTCGGAAGTCAAATTATTTTAATGCAGTTTTGTTTCAAAGATCAAGTGAATTCTAACAACACCTTTATAATTGAAATGGAGCAATTTTTGACGAAGATATGGCCATTTATTTCAAGGTAGACCCTACTTAATACTTTCCATATATTTTCTATTTATCGAAGAATATCCCTTAATATCTTTCTTACATGAGTCGGAAGTCAAATTATTTTAATGCAATTTTGTTCCAAAGATCGAGTGAATTCTTAAAACACCTTTATAATTGAAATGGGGCAGTTTTTGACGAAGATATGGCCATTTATTTCAAGGGTGACCCTATTTAATGTTTGGCTTATATTTTCTATTAATCGAAGAATATCCCTTAATATCTTTCTTAGATGAGTCGGAAGTCGAATTCTTTTAATGCAGTTTTGTTTCAAAGGTCGAGTGAATTGTAAAAACACCTTTATAATTGAAATGGGGCAATTTTTGACGAAGATATGGCTATTTATTTCAAGGTAGACCCTATTTAATGCTTTCCATATATTTTCTATTTATCGAAGAATATCCCTTAATATCTTTCTTAGATGAGTCGGTAGTCAAATTATTTTAAAGCAGTTTTGTTCCAAAGATCGAGCGAATTCTAAAAACACCTTTATAATTGAAATGGAGCAATTTTTGACGAAGCTATGGCCATTTATTTCAAGGTTGACCCTATTTAATGTTTGGCTTATATTTTCTATTAATCGAAGAATATCCCTTAATATCTTTCTTAGATGAGTCGGAAGTCAAATTATTTTAATGCAGTTTTGTTCCAAAGATCAAGCAAATTTAAAAACGCCTTTATAATTGAAATAGGGCAATTTTTGATGAAGATTTGACCATTTATTTCAAGGTAGACCCTATTTAATGCTTTCCATATATTTTCTATTTATCGAAGAATATCCCTTAATATCTTTCTTAGATGAGTCGGAAGTCAAATTATTTTAATGCAGTTTTGTTCCAAAGATTGAGTGAATTCTAAAAACACCTTTATAATTGAAATGGAGCAATTTTTGACGAAGATATGGCCATATATTTCAAGGTAGACCCTATTTAATACTTTCCATATATTTTCTATTTATCGAAGAATATCCCTTAAGACCTTTCTTAGATGAGTCGGAAGTCAAATTATTTTAATGCAGTTTTGTTCCAAAGATTGAGTGAATTCTAAAAACACCTTTATAATTGAAATGGAGCAATTTTTGACGAAGATATGGCCATTTATTTCAAGGTAGAGCCTATTTAATGCTTTCCATTTATTTTCTATTTATCGAAGAATATCCCTTAATATCTTTCTTAGATGAGTCGGAAGTCGAATTATTTTAATGCAGTTTTGTTTCAAAGGTCGGGTGAATTCTAAAAACACCTTTATAATTGAAATGGGGCAATTTTTGACGAAGATATGGCTATTTATTTCAAGGTAGACCCTATTTAATGCTTTCCATATATTTTCTATTTATCGGAGAATATCCCTTAATATCTTTCTTAGATGAGTCGGTAGTCAAATTATTTTAATGCAGCTTTGTTCCAAAGATCGAGCGAATTTTAAAAACACCTTTATAATTGAAATGGAGCAATTTTTGACGAAGCTATGGCCATTTATTTCAAGGTTGACCCTATTTAATGTTTGGCTTATATTTTCTATTAATCGAAGAATATCCCTTAATATCTTTCTTAGATGAGTCGGAAGTCAAATTATTTTAATGCAGTTTTGTTCCAAAGATCAAGCAAATTTAAAAACGCCTTTATAATTGAAATGGGGCAATTTTTGATGAAGATTTGACCATTTATTTCAAGGTAGACCCTATTTAATGCTTTCCATATATTTTCTATTTATCGAAGAATATCCCTTAATATCTTTTTTAGATGAGTCGGAAGTCAAATTATTTTAATGCAGTTTTGTTCCAAAGATTGAGTGAATTCTAAAAACACCTTTATAATTGAAATGGAGCAATTTTTGACGAAGATATGGCCATTTATTTCAAGGTAGACCCTACTTAATACTTTCCATATATTTTCTATTTATCGAAGAATATCCCTTAAGACCTTTCTTAGATGAGTCGGAAGTCAAATTATTTTAATGCAGTTTTGTTCCAAAGATCGAGTGAATTCTAAAAACACCTTTATAATTGAAATGGGGCAATTTTTGACGAAGATATGGCCATTTATTTCAAGGTAGAGCCTATTTAATGCTTTCCATATATTTTCTATTTATCGAAGAATATCCCTTAATATCTTTCTTAGATGAGTCGGAAGTCAAATTATTTTAATGCAGTTTTGTTTCAAAGATCGAGTGAACTTTAAAAACGCCTTTATAATTGAAATGGGGCAATTTCGGACGAAGATATGGCCATTTATTTCAAGGTAGAGCCTATTTAATGCTTTCCATATATTTTCTATTTATCGAAGAATATCCCTTAATATCTTTCTTAGATGAGTCGGAAGTCAAATTATTTTAATGCAGTTTTGTTTCAAAGATCGAGTGAATTCTTAAAACACTCTATAATTGAAATGGGGCAGTTTTAGACGAAGATATGGCCATTTATTTCAAGGTTGACCCTATTTAATGTTTGGCTTATATTTTCTATTAATCGAAGAATATCCCTTAATATCTTTCTTAGATGAGTCGGAAGTCGAATTATTTTAATACAGTTTTGTTTCAAAGGTCGAGTGAAATGTAAAAACACCTTTATAATTGAAATGGGGCAATTTTTGACGAAGATATGGCCATTTATTTCAAGGTAGACCCTATTCAATGCTTTCCATATATTTTCTATTTATCGAAGAATATCCCTTAATACCTTTCTAAGATGAGTCGGAAGTCAAATTATTTTAATGCAGTTTTGTTCCAAAGATCGAGCCAATTTTAAAAACACCTTTATAATTGAAATGGGGCAATTTTTGACGAAGATATGGCCTTTTATTTCTAGGTAGAGCCTATTTAATGCTTTCCATATATTTTCTATTTATCGAAGAATATCCCTTAATATCTTTCTTAGATGAGTTGGAAGTCAAATTATTTTAATGCAGTTTTGTTCCAAAGATCGAGTGAATTTTAAAAACACCTTTATAATTGAAATGGGGCAATTTTTGACGAAGATATAGCCTTTTATTTCTAGGTAGAGCCTATTTAATGCTTTCCATATATTTTCTATTTATCGAAGAATATCCCTTAATATCTTTCTTAGATGAGTTGGAAGTCAAATTATTTTAATGCAGTTTTGTTCCAAAGATCGATTGAATTCTTAAAACACCTTTATAATTGAAATGGGGCAGTTTTTGACGAAGATATGGCCATTTATTTCAAGGTTGACCCTATTTAATGTTTGGCTTATATTTTCTATTAATCGAAGAATATCCCTTAATATCATTCTTAGATGAGACGGAAGTCGAATTGTTTTAATGCAGTTTTGTTTCAAAGATTGAGTGAATTCTAAAAACACCTTTATTATTGAAATGGGGTAATTTTAGACGAAGATATGGCCATTTATTTCAAGGTTGACCCTGTTTAATGTTTGGCTTATATTTTCTATTAATCGAAGAATATCCCTTAATACCTTTCTAAGATGAGCCGGAAGTCAAATTATTTTAATGCAATTTTGTTCCAAAGATCGAGTGAATTCTAAAAACACCTTTATAATTGAAATGGGGCAATTTTGGACAAAGATATGGCCATTTATTTCAAGGTTGACCCTATTCAATGTTTGCCTTATATTTTCTATTAATCGAAGAATATCCCTTAATATCTTTCTTAGATGAGTCAGAAGTCAAATTATTTTAATGCAGCTTTGTTCCAAAGATCGAGCGAATTTTAAAAACACCTTTATAATTGAAATGGAGCAATTTTTGACGAAGCTAAGGCCATTTATTTCAAGGTTGACCCTATTTAATGTTTGGCTTATATTTTCTATTAATCGAAGAATATCCCTTTAATATCTTTCTTAGATGAGTCGGAAGTCAAATTATTTTAATGCAGTTTTGTTCCAAAGATCAAGCAAATTTAAAAACGCCTTTATAATTGAAATGGGGCAATTTTTGATGAAGATTTGACCATTTATTTCAAGGTAGACCCTATTTAATGCTTTCCATATATTTTCTATTTATCGAAGAATATCCCTTAATATCTTTCTTAGATGAGTCGGAAGTCAAATTATTTTAATGCAGTTTTGTTTCAAAGATTGAGTGAATTCTAAAAACACCTTTATAATTGAAATGGGGCAGTTTTTGACGAAGATATGGCCATTTATTTCAAGGTAGAGCCTATTTAATGCTTTCCATATATTTTCTATTTATCGAAGAATATCCCTTAATATCTTTCTTAGATGAGTCGGAAGTCAAATTATTTTAATGCAGTTTTGTTCCAAAGATCGAGTGAATTCTTAAAACACCTTTATAATTGAAATGGGGCAATTTTTGACGAAGATATGGCCATTTATTTCAAGGTTGACCCTATTTAATGTTTGGCTTATATTTTCTATTAATCGAAGAATATCCCTTAATATCTTTCTTAGATGAGTCGGAAGTCAAATTATTTTAATGCAGTTTTGTTCCAAAGATCAAGCAAATTTAAAAACGCCTTTATAATTGAAATGGGGCAATTTTTGATGAAGATTTGACCATTTATTTCAAGGTAGACCCTATTTAATGCTTTCCATATATTTTCTATTTATCGAAGAATATCCCTTAATATCTTTCTTAGATGAGTCGGAAGTCAAATTATTTTAATGCAGTTTTGTTCCAAAGATTGAGTGAATTCTAAAAACACCTTTATAATTGAAATGGAGCAATTTTTGACGAAGATATGGCCATTTATTTCAAGGTAGACCCTACTTAATACTTTCCATATATTTTCTATTTATCGAAGAATATCCCTTAAGACCTTTCTTAGATGAGTCGGAAGTCCAATTATTTTATTGCAGGTTTGTTTCAAAGATCGAGTGAATTCTAAAAACACCTTTATAATTGAAATGGAGCAATTTTTGACGAAGATATGGCCATTTATTTCAAGGTAGAGCCTATTTAATGCTTTCCATATATTTTTTTTTATCGAAGAATATCCCTTAATATCTTTCTTAGATGAGTCGGAAGTCAAATTATTTTAATGCAGTTTTGTTCCAAAGATCGAGTGAATTGTAAAAACACCTTTATAATTGAAATGGGGCAATTTTTGACGAAGATATGGCCATTTATTTCAAGGTAGACCCTATTTAATACTTTCTATATATTTTCTATTTATCGAGAATATCCCTTAATATCTTTCTTAGATGAGTCGGAAGTCAAATTATTTTAATGCAGTTTTGTTCCAAAAATCGAGTGAATTCTAAAAACACCTTTATTATTGAAATGGGGTAATTTTAGACGAAGATATGGCCATTTATTTCAAGGTTGACCCTATTTAATGTTTGGCTTATATTTTCTATTTATCGAAGAATATCCCTTAATATCTTTCTTAGATGAGTCGGAAGTCAAATTATTTTAATGCAGTTTTGTTCCAAAGATCAAGCAAATTTAAAAACGCCTTTATAATTGAAATGGGGCAATTTTTGATGAAGATTTGACCATTTATTTCAAGGTAGACCCTATTTAATGCTTTCCATATATTTTCTATTTATCGAAGAATATCCCTTAATATCTTTCTTAGATGAGTCGGAAGTCAAATTATTTTAATGCAGTTTTGTTCCAAAGATTGAGTGAATTCTAAAAACACCTTTATAATTGAAATGGAGCAATTTTTGACGAAGATATGGCCATTTATTTCAAGGTAGACCCTACTTAATACTTTCCATATATTTTCTATTTATCGAAGAATATCCCTTAAAACCTTTCTTAGATGAGTCGGAAGTCAAATTATTTTAATGCAGTTTTGTTCCAAAGATTGAGTGAATTCTAAAAACACCTTTATAATTGAAATGGAGCAATTTTTGACGAAGATATGGCCATTTATTTCAAGGTAGAGCCTATTTAATGCTTTCCATATATTTTCTATTTATCGAAGAATATCCCTTAATATCTTTCTTAGATGAGTCGGAAGTCAAATTATTTTAATGCAGTTTTATTTCATAGATCGAGTAAATTCTTAAAACACCTTTATAATTGAAATGGGGCAGTTTTCGACGAAGATATGGCCATTTATTTCAAGGTTGACCCTATTTAATGTTTGGCTTATATTTTCTATTAATCGAAGAATATCCCTTAATATCTTTCTTAGATGAGTCGGAAGTCGAATTATTTTAATACAGTTTTGTTTCAAAGGTCGAGTGAAATGTAAAAACACCTTTATAATTGAAATGGGGCAATTTTTGACGAAGATATGGCCATTTATTTCAAGGTAGACCCTATTCAATGCTTTCCATATATTTTCTATTTATCGAAGAATATCCCTTAATACCTTTCTAAGATGAGTCGGAAGTCAAATTATTTTAATGCAGTTTTGTTTGAAAGATCGAGTGAATTCTAAAAACACCTTTATAATTGAAATGGGGCAATTTTTGACGAAGATATGGCCATTTATTTCAAGGTTGACCCTATTCAATGTTTGCCTTATATTTTCTATTAATCGAGGAATATCCCTTAATATCTTTCTTAGATGAGTCAGAAGTCAAATTATTTTAATGCAGTTTTGTTCCAAAGATTGAGTGAATTTTAAAAACACCTTTATAATTGAAATGGAGCAATTTTTGACGAAGATATGGCCATTTATTTCAAGGTAGACCCTACTTAATACTTTCCATATATTTTCTATTTATCGAAGAATATCCCTTAAGACCTTTCTTAGATGAGTCGGAAGTCAAATTATTTTAATGCAGTTTTGTTTCAAAGATTGAGTGAATTCTAAAAACACCTTTATAATTGAAATGGAGCAATTTTTGACGAAGATATGGCCATTTATTTCAAGGTAGAGCCTATTTAATGCTTTCCATATATTTTCTATTTATCGAAGAATATCCCTTAATATCTTTCTTAGATGAGTCGGAAGTCAAATTATTTTAATGCAGTTTTATTTCAAAGATCGAGTAAATTCTTAAAACACCTTTATAATTGAAATGGGGCAGTTTTCGACGAAGATATGGCCATTTATTTCAAGGTTGACCCTATTTAATGTTTGGCTTATATTTTCTATTAATCGAAGAATATCCCTTAATATCTTTCTTAGATGAGTCGGAAGTCGAATTATTTTAATACAGTTTTGTTTCAAAGGTCGAGTGAAATGTAAAAACACCTTTATAATTGAAATGGGGCAATTTTTGACGAAGATATGGCCATTTATTTCAAGGTAGACCCTATTCAATGCTTTCCATATATTTTCTATTTATCGAAGAATATCCCTTAATACCTTTCTAAGATGAGTCGGAAGTCAAATTATTTTAATGCAGTTTTGTTCGAAAGATCGAGTGAATTCTAAAAACACCTTTATAATTGAAATGGGGCAATTTTTGACGAAGATATGGCCATTTATTTCAAGGTAGACCCTATTTAATGCTTTCCATATATTTTCTATTTATCGAAGAATATCCCTTAATATCTTTCTTAGATGAGTCGGAAGTCAAATTATTTTAATGCAGTTTTGTTCCAAAGATTGAGTGAATTCTAAAAACACCTTTATAATTGAAATGGGGCAATTTTTGACGAAGATATGGCCATTTATTTCAAGGTTGACCCTATTCAATGTTTACCTTATATTTTCTATTAATCGAAGAATATCCCTTAATATCTTTCTTAGATGAGTCAGAAGTCAAATTATTTTATTGCAGTCTTGTTTCAAAGATCGAGTGAATTCTAAAAACACCTTTATTATTGAAATGCGGTAATTTTAGACGAAGATATGGCCATTTATTTCAAGGTAGACCTTATTTAATGCTTTCCATATATTTTCTATTTATCGAAGAATATCCCTTAATACCATTCTAAGATGAGTCGGTAGTCAAATTATTTTAATGCAGTTTTGTTCCAAAGATCGAGCCAATTTTAAAAACACCTTTATAATTGAAATGGGGCAATTTTTGACGAAGATATGGCCTTTTATTTCTAGGTAGAGCCTATTTAATGTTTTCCATATATTTTCTATTTATCGAAGAATATCCCTTAATATCTTTCTTAGATGAGCTGGAAGTCAAATTATTTTAATGCAGTTTTGTTCCAAAGATCGAGTGAATTCTAAAAACACCTTTATAATTGAAATGGAGCAATTTTTGACGAAGATATAGCCTTTTATTTCTAGGTAGAGCCTATTTAATGCTTTCCATATATTTTCTATTTATCGAAGAATATCCCTTAATATCTTTCTTAGATGAGTTGGAAGTCAAATTATTTTAATGCAGTTTTGTTCCAAAGATCGATTGAATTCTTAAAACACCTTTATAATTGAAATGGGGCAGTTTTTGACGAAGATATGGCCATTTATTTCAAGGTTGACCCTATTTAATGTTTGGCTTATATTTTCTATTAATCGAAGAATATCCCTTAATATCATTCTTAGATGAGACGGAAGTCGAATTGTTTTAATGCAGTTTTGTTTCAAAGGTCGAGTGAATTCTAAAAACACCTTTATTATTGAAATGGGGTAATTTTAGACGAAGATATGGCCATTTATTTCAAGGTTGACCCTGTTTAATGTTTGGCTTATATTTTCTATTAATCGAAGAATATCCCTTAATACCTTTCTAAGATGAGCCGGAAGTCAAATTATTTTAATGCAATTTTGTTCCAAAGATCGAGTGAATTCTAAAAACACCTTTATAATTGAAATGGGGCAATTTTTGACGAAGATATGGCCATTTATTTCAAGGTTGACCCAATTTAATGTTTGCCTTATATTTTCTATTAATCGAAGAATATCCCTTAATATCTTTCTTAGTTGAGTCGGAAGTCAAATTATTTTAATGCAGTTTTGTTCCAAAGATTGAGTGAATTCTAAAAACACCTTTATAATTGAAATGGGGCAATTTTTGACGAAGATATGGCCATTTATTTCAAGTTAGACACTATTTAATGCTTTCAATATATTTTCTATTTATCGAAGAATACCCCTTAATACCTTTCTTAGATGAGTCGGAAGTCAAATTATTTTAATGCAGTTTTGTTCCAAAGAGTGAGTGAATTCTAAAAATACCTTTATTATTGAAATGGGGTAATTTTAGACGAAGATATGGCCATTTATTTCAAGGTTGACCCTGTTTAATATTTGGCTTATATTTTCTATTTATCGAAGAATATCCCTTAATACCTTTCTTGGATGAGCCGGAAGTCAAATTATTTTAATGCAGTTTTGTTCCAAAGATCAAGCGAATTCTAAAAACACCTTTATAATTGAAATTGGGCAATTTTAGATGAAGATATGGCCATTTATTTCAAGGTAGACCCTATTTAATGCTTTCCATATATTTTCTATTTATCGAAGAATATCCCTTAATACCTTTCTTAGATGAGTCGCAAGTCAAATTATTTTAATGCAGTTTTGTTTCAAAGATTGAGTGAATTCTAAAAAACACCTTTATAATTGAAATGGGGTAATTTTTGACGAAGATATGGCCATTTATTTCAAGGTAGACCCTATTTAATGCTTTCCATATATTTTCTATTAATCGAAGAATATCCCTTAATATCTTTCTTAGATGAGTCGGAAGTCGAATTATTTTAATGCAGTTTTGTTCCAAAGATCAAGTGAATTCTAAAAACACCTTTATTATTGAAATGGGGTAGTTTTAGACGAAGATATGGCCATTTATTTCAAGGTTGACCCTATTTAATGTTTGGCTTATATTTTCTATTAATCGAAGAATATCCCTTAATACCTTTCTAAGATGAGTCGGAAGTCAAATTATTTTAATGCAATTTTGTTCCAAAGATCGAGTGAATTCTGAAAACACCTTTATAATTGAAATGGGGCAATTTTTGACAAAGATATGGCCATTTATTTCAAGGTAGACCCTACTTAATACTTTCCATATATTTTCTATTTATCGAAGAATATCCCTTAATACCTTTCTAAGATGAGTCGGAAGTCAAATTATTTTAATGCAATTTTGTTCCAAAGATCAAGTGAATTCTAAAAACACCTTTATTATTGAAATGGGGTAATTTTAGACGAAGATATGGCCATTTATTTCAAGGTTGACCCTATTTAATGTTTGGCTTATATTTTCTATTAATCGAAGAATATCCCTTAATACCTCTCTAAGATGAGTCGGAAGTCAAATTATTTTAAAGCAATTTTGTTCCAAAGATCGAGTGAATTCTGAAAACACCTTTATAATTGAAATGGGGCAATTTTTGACGAAGATATGGCCATTTATTTCAAGGTAGACCCTATTTAATGCATTCCATATATTTTCTATTTATCGAAGAATATCCCTTAATATCTTTCTTAGATGAGTCGGAAGTCAAACTATTTTAATGCAGTTTTGTTCCAAAGATCGAGTGAATTCTTAAAACACATTTATTATTGAAATGGGGTAATTTTAGACAAAGATATGGCCATTTATTTCAAGGTTGACCCTATTTAATGTTTGGCTTATATTTTCTATTAATCGAAGAATATCCCTTAATACCTTTCTAAGATGAGTCGGAAGTCAAATTATTTTTTAATGCAATTTTGTTCCAAAGATCGAGTGAATTCTAAAAACACCTTTATTATTGAAATGGGGTAATTTTAGACGAAGATATGGCCATTTATTTCAAGGTTGACCCTATTTAATGTTTGGCTTATATTTTCTATTAATCGAAGAATATCCCTTAATACCTTTCTAAGATGAGTCGGAAGTCAAATTATTTTAAAGCAATTTTGTTCCAAAGATCGAGTGAATTCTGAAAACACCTTTATAATTGAAATGGGGCAATTTTAGACGAAGATATGGCCATTTATTTCAAGGTAGACCCTATTTAATGCTTTCCATATACTTTCTATTTATCGAAGAATATCCCTTAATATCTTTCTTAGATGAGTCGGAAGTCAAATTATTTTAATGCAGTTTTGTTCCAAAGATCGAGTGAATTCTAAAAACACCTTTATTATTGAAATGGGGCAATTTTTGACGAAGATATGGCCATTTATTTCAAGGTAGACCCTATTCCCTTAATATCTTTCTTAGATGAGTCGGAAGTCAAATTATTTTAATGCAGTTTTGTTCCAAAGATCGAGTTAATTCTAAAAACACCCTTATGATTGAAATGGGGCAATTTTTGACGAAGATATAGCCATTTATTTCAAGGTAGACCCTATTTAATACTTTCCATATATTTTCTGTTAATCAAAGAATATCCCTTAAGATCTTTCTTAGATGAGTCGGAAGTCAAATTATTTTAACGCAGTTTTGTTCCAAAGATCGAGTGAATTCTAAAAACACCTTTATAATTGAAATGGGGCAATTTTTGACGAAGATATGGCCATTTATTTCAAGGTTGACCCTATTTAATGTTTGGCTTATATTTTCTATTAATCGAAGAATATCCCTTAATATCTTTCTTAGATGAGTCGGAAGTCAAATTATTTTAATGCAGTTTTGTTCCAAAGATCGAGTGAATTCTGAAAACACCTTTATAATTGAAATGGGGCAATTTTTGACGAAGATATAGCCATTTATTTCAAGGTAGAGCCTATTTAATGCTTTCCATATATTTTCTATTTATCGAAGAATATCCCTTAATATCTTTCTTAGATGAGTCGGAAGTCAAATTATTTTAATGCAGTTTTGTTTCAAAGATCGAGTGAATTCTTAAAACACTCTATAATTGAAATGGGGCAATTTTTGACAAAGATATGGCCATTTATTTCAAGGTAGACCCTATTTAATGCTTTCCATATATTTTCTATTTATCGAAGAATATCCCTTAATATCTTTCTTAGATGAGTCGGAAGTCAAATTATTTTAATGCAGTTTTGTTCCAAAGATCGAGTGAATTCTAAAAACACCTTTATTATTGAAATGGGGTAATTTTAGACGAAGATATGGCCATTTATTTCAAGGTTGACCCTATTTAATGTTTGGCTTATATTTTCTATTAATCGAAGAATATCCCTTAATACCTTTCTAAGATGAGTCGGAAGTCAAATTATTTTAATGCAATTTTGTTCCAAAGATCGAGTGAATTCTAAAAACACCTTTATTATTGAAATGGGGTAATTTTAGACGAAGATATGGCCATTTATTTCAAGGTTGACCCTATTTAATGTTTGGCTTATATTTTCTATTAATCGAAGAATATCCCTTAATACCTTTCTAAGATGAGTCGGAAGTCAAATTATTTTAAAGCAATTTTGTTCCAAAGATCGAGTGAATTCTGAAAACACCTTTATAATTGAAATGGGGCAATTTTAGACGAAGATATGGCCATTTATTTCAAGGTAGACCCTATTTAATGCTTTCCATATACTTTCTATTTATCGAAGAATATCCCTTAATATCTTTCTTAGATGAGTCGGAAGTCAAATTATTTTAATGCAGTTTTGTTCCAAAGATCGAGTGAATTCTAAAAACACCTTTATAATTGAAATGGGGCAATTTTTGACGAAGATAAAGCCATTTATTTCAAGGTAGACCCTATTCCCTTAATATCTTTCTTAGATGAGTCGGAAGTCAAATTATTTTAATGCAGTTTTGTTCCAAAGATCGAGTTAATTCTAAAAACACCTTTATGATTGAAATGGGGCAATTTTTGACGAAGATATAGCCATTTATTTCAAGGTAGACCCTATTTAATACTTTCCATATATTTTCTGTTAATCAAAGAATATCCCTTAAGATCTTTCTTAGATGAGTCGGAAGTCAAATTATTTTAACGCAGTTTTGTTCCAAAGATCGAGTGAATTCTAAAAACACCTTTATAATTGAAATGGGGCAATTTTTGACGAAGATATGGCCATTTATTTCAAGGTTGACCCTATTTAATGTTTGGCTTATATTTTCTATTAATCGAAGAATATCCCTTAATATCTTTCTTAGATAAGTCGGAAGTCAAATTATTTTAATGCAGTTTTGTTCCAAAGATCGAGTGAATTCTGAAAACACCTTTATAATTGAAATGGGGCAATTTTTGACGAAGATATAGCCATTTATTTCAAGGTAGCGCCTATTTAATGCTTTCCATATATTTTCTATTTATCGAAGAATATCCCTTAATATCTTTCTTAGATGAGTCGGAAGTCAAATTATTTTAATGCAGTTTTGTTTCAAAGATCGAGTGAATTCTTAAAACACTCTATAATTGAAATGGGGCAATTTTTGACAAAGATATGGCCATTTATTTCAAGGTAGACCCTATTTAATGCTTTCCATATATTTTCTATTTATCGAAGAATATCCCTTAATATCTTTCTTAGATGAGTCGGAAGTCAAATTATTTTAATGCAGTTTTGTTCCAAAGATCGAGTGAATTCTGAAAACAGCTTTATTATTGAAATGGGGTAATTTTAGACGAAGATATGGCCATTTATTTCAAGGTTGACCCTATTTAATGCTTTCCATATATTTTCTATTATTCGAAGAATATCCCTTAATACCTTTCTAAGATGAGTCGGAAGTCAAATTATTTTAATGCAGTTTTGTTTCAAAGATCGAGTGAATTCTAAAAACACCTTTATAATTGAAATGGGGCAATTTTTGACGAAGATATGGCCATTTATTTCAAGGTAGACCCTATTTAATGCTTTCCATATATTTTCTATTTATCGAAGAATATCCCTTAATATCTTTCTTAGATGAGTCGGAAGTCAAATTATTTTAATGCAGTTTTGTTTCAAAGATTGAGTGAATTCTAAAAACACCTTTATTATTGAAATGGGGTAATTTTAGACGAAGATATGGCCATTTATTTCAAGGTTGACCCTATTTAATGTTTGGCTTATATTTTCTATTAATCGAAGAATATCCCTTAATACCTTTCTAAAATGAGTCGGAAGTCAAATTATTTTAATGCAGTTTTGTTCCAAAGATCGAGTGAATTCTAAAAACACCTTTATAATTGAAATGGGGCAATTTTTGACAAAGATATGGCCATTTATTTCAAGGTAGACCCCACTTAATACTTTCCATATATTTTCTATTTATCGAAGAATATCCCTTAATACCTTTCTAAGATGAGTCGGAAGTCAAATTATTTTAATGCAATTTTTTTTCCAAAGATCGAGTGAATTCTAAAAACACCTTTATTATTGAAATGGGGTAACATTAGACGAAGATATGGCCATTTATTTCAAGGTTGACCCTATTTAATGTTTGGCTTATATTTTCTATTAATCGAAGAATATCCCTTAATACCTTTCTAAGATGAGTCGGAAGTCAAATTATTTTAATGCAATTTTGTTCCAAAGATCGAGTGAATTCTGAAAACACCTTTATAATTGAAATGGGGCAATTTTTGACGAAGATATAGCCATTTATTTCAAGGTAGAGCCTATTTAATGCTTTCCATATATTTTCGATTTATAGAAGAATATCCCTTAATATCTTTCTTAGATGAGTTGGAAGTCAAATTATTTTAATGCAGTTTTGTTCCAAAGATCGAGTGAATTCTGAAAACACCTTTATAATTGAAATGGGGCAGTTTTTGACGAAGATATGGCCATTTATTTCAAGGTTGACCCTATTTAATGTTTGGCTTATATTTTCTATTAATCGAAGAATATCCCTTAATACCTCTCTAAGATGAGTCGGAAGTCAAATTATTTTAATGCAGTTTTGTTCCAAAGATCGAGTGAATTCTAAAAACACCTTTATAATTGAAATGGGGCAATTTTGGACAAAGATATGGCCATTTATTTCAAGGTAGACCCTACTTAATACTTTCCATATATTTTCTATTTATCGAAGAATATCCCTTAATACCTTTCTAAGATGAGTCGGAAGTCAAATTATTTTAAAGCAATTTTGTTCCAAAGATCGAGTGAATTCTAAAAACACCTTTATAATTGAAATGGGGCAATTTTTGACAAAGATATGGCCATTTATTTCAAGGTTGACCCAATTTAATGTTTGCCTTATATTTTCTATTAATCGAAGAATATCCCTTAATATCTTTCTTAGATGAGTCGGAAGTCAAATTATTTTAATGCAGTTTTGTTCCAAAGATTGATTGAATTTTAAAAACACCTTTATAATTGAAATGGGGCAATTTTTGACGAAGATATGGCTATTTATTTCAAGGTAGACCCTATTTAATGCTTTCCATATATTTTCTATTTATCGAAGAATATCCCTTAATATCTTTCTTAGATAAGTCTGTAGTCAAATTATTTTAATGCAGTTTTGTTCCAAAGATTGAGCGAATTTTAAAAACACCTATATAATTGAAATGGGGCAATTTTTGACGAAGATATGGCTGTTTATTTCAAGGTAGACCCTATTTAATGCTTTCAATATATTTTCTATTTATCGAAGAATATCCCTTAATATCTTTCTTAGATGAGTCGCAAGTCAAATTATTTTAATGCAGTTTTGTTTCAAAGATCGAGTGAATTCTGAAAACATCTTTATAATTGAATTGCGGCAATTTTTGACGAAGATATGGCCATTTATTTCAAGGTAGACCCTACTTAATACTTTCCATATATTTTCTATTTATCGAAGAATATCCCTTAAGACCTTTCTTAGATGAGTCGGAAGTCAAATTATTTTAATGCAGTTTTGTTCCAAAGATTGAGTGAATTCTAAAAACACCTTTATAATTAAAATGGAGCAATTTTTGACGAAGATATGGCCATTTATTTCAAGGTAGAGCCTATTTAATGCTTTCCATTTATTTTCTATTTATCGAAGAATATCCCTTAATATCTTTCTTAGATGAGTCGCAAGTCAAATTATTTTAATGCAGTTTTGTTTCAAAGATCGAGTGAATTCTGAAAACATCTTTATAATTGAATTGCGGCAATTTTTGACGAAGATATGGCCATTTATTTCAAGGTTGACCCTATTTAATGTTTGGCTTATATTTTCTATTAATCGAAGAATATCCCTTAATATCTTTCTTAGATGAGTCGGAAGTCAAATTATTTTAATGCAGTTTTGTTCCAAAGATCGAGTTAATTCTTAAAACACCTTTATGATTGAAATGGGGCAATTTTTGACGAAGATATGGCCATTTATTTCAAGGTAGACCCTATTTAATACTTTCCATATATTTTCTGTTAATCAAAGAATATCCCTTAAGATCTTTCTTAGATGAGTCGGAAGTCAAATTATTTTAACGCAGTTTTGTTCCAAAGATCGAGTGAATTCTAAAAACACCTTTATAATTGAAATGGGGCAATTTTTGACGAAGATATGGCCATTTATTTCAAGGTTGACCCTATTTAATGCTTTCCATATATTTTCTATTTATCGAAGAATATCCCTTAATATGTTTCTTAGATGAGTCGGAAGTCAAATTATTTTAATGCAGTTTTGTTCCAAAGATCGAGCGAATTTTAAAAACAGCTTTATAATTGAAATGGGGCAATTTTTGACGAAGATATGGCCATTTATTTCAAGGTAGACCCTATTTAATGTTTGGCTTATATTTTCTATTAATCGAAGAATATCCCTTAATACCTTTCTTAGATGAGTCGGAAGTCAAATTATTTTAATGCAGTTTTGTTCCAAAGATCGAGCGAATTTTAAAAACAGCTTTATAATTGAAATGGGGCAATTTTTGACGAAGATATGGCCATTTATTTCAAGGTAGAGCCTATTTAATGCTTTCCATATATTTTCTATTTATCGAAGAATATCCCTTAATATCTTTCTTAATTGAGTGGAAAGTCAAATTATTTTAATGCAGTTTTGTTCCAAAGATTGAGCGAATTTTAAAAACACCTTTATAATTGAAATGGGGCATTTTTTGACGAAGATATGGCCATTTATTTCAAGGTTGACACTATTTAATGTTTGGCTTATATTTTCTATTAATCGAAGAATATCCCTTAATACCTTTCTTAGATGAGTCGGAAGTCAAATTATTTTAACGCAGTTTTGTTCCAAAGATCGAGTGAATTCTAAAAACACCTTTATAATTGAAATGGGGCAATTTTTGACAAAGATATGACCATTTATTTCAAGGTAGACCCTACTTAATACTTTCCATATATTTTCTATTTATCGAAGAATATCCCTTAATACCTTTCTAAGATGAGTCGGAAGTCAAATTATTTTAAAGCAGTTTTGTTCCAAAGATCGAGTGAATTCTAAAAACACCTTTATTATTGAAATGGGGTAATTTTAGACGAAGATATGGCCATTTATTTCAAGGTTGACCCTATTTAATGTTTGGCTTATATTTTCTATTAATCGAAGAATATCCCTTAATACCTTTCTAAGATGAGTCGGAAGTCAAATTATTTAAATGCAATTTTGTTCCAAAGATCGAGTGATTTCTAAAAACACCTTTATAATTGAAACGGAGCAATTTTTGACAAAGATATGGCCATTTATTTCAAGGTTGACCCAATTTAATGTTTGCCTTATATTTTCTATTAATCGAAGAATATCCCTTAATATCTTTCTTAGATGAGTCGGAAGTCAAATTATTTTAATGCAGTTTTGTTCCAAAGATCGAGTGAATTCTAAAAACACCTTTATATTTGAAATGGGGCAATTTTTGACAAAGATATGGCCATTTATTTCAAGGTTCACCCAATTTAATGTTTGTCTTATATTTTCTATTAATCGAAGAATATCCCTTAATATCTTTCTTAGATGAGTCGGAAGTCAAATTATTTTAATGCAGTTTTGTTCCAAAGATCGAGTGAATTCTAAAAACACCTTTATATTTGAAATGGGGCAATTTTTGACAAAGATATGGCCATTTATTTCAAGGTTCACCCAATTTAATGTTTGTCTTATATTTTCTATTAATCGAAGAATATCCCTTAATATCTTTCTTAGATGAGTCGGAAGTCAAATTATTTTAATGCAGTTTTGTTTCAAGGATTGATTGAATTCTAAAAACACCTTTATTATTGAAATGGGGCAATTTTTGACGAAGATATGGCTATTTATTTCAAGGTAGACCCTATTTAATGCTTTCCATATATTTTCTATTTATCGAAGAATATCCCTTAATATCTTTCTTAGATGGGTCTGTAGTCAAATTATTTTAATGCAGTTTTGTTCCAAAGATCGGGCAAATTTTAAAAACACCTTTATTATTGAAATGGGGCAATTTTTGACGAAGATATGGCCATTTATTTCAAGGTAGACCCTATTTAATGCTTTCAATATATTTTCTATTTATCGAAGAATATCCCTTAATACCTTTCTTAGATGAGTCGGAAGTCAAATTATTTTAATGCAGTTTTGTTCCAAAGATCGAGTGAATTCTAAAAACACCTTTATAATTGAAATGGGGCAATTGTTGACGAAGATATGGCCATTTATTTCAAGGTAGACCCTATTTAATGCTTTCCATATATTTTCTATTTATCGAAGAATATCCCTTAATATCTTTCTTAGATGAGTCGCAAGTCAAATTATTTTAATGCAGTTTTGTTCCAAAGATCGAGTGAATTCTGAAAACATCTTTATAATTGAAATGCGGCATTTTTTGACGAAGATATGGCCATTTATTTCAAGGTTGACCCTATTTAATGTTTGGCTTATATTTTCTATTAATCGAAGAATATCCCTTAATATCTTTCTTAGATGAGTCGGAAGTCAAATTATTTTAAAGCAATTTTGTTTCAAAGATCGAGTGAATTCTGAAAACATCTTTATAATTGAATTGCGGCAATTTTTTGACGAAGATATGGCCATTTATTTCAAGGTTGACCATATTTAATGTTTGGCTTATATTTTCTATTAATCGAAGAATATCCCTTAATATCTTTCTTAGATGAGTCGGAAGTCAAATTATTTTAATGCAGTTTTGTTCCAAAGATCGAGTAAATTCTAAAAACACCTTTATAATTGAAATGGGGCAATTTTTGACGAAGATATAGCCATTTATTTCAAGGTAGACCCTATTTAATACTTTCCATATATTTTCTGTTAATCAAAGAATGTCCCTTAAGATCTTTCTTAGATGAGTCGGAAGTCAAATTATTTTAACGCAGTTTTGTTCCAAAGATCGAGTGAATTCTAAAAACACCTTTATAATTGAAATGGAGCAATTTTTGACGAAGATATGGCCATTTATTTCAAGGTTGACCCTATTTAATGCTTTCCATATATTTTCTATTTATCGAAGAATATCCCTTAATATCTTTCTTAGATGAGTCGGAAGTCAAATTATTTTAATGCAGTTTTGTTCCAAAGATCGAGTGAATTCTGAAAACACCTTTATAATTGAAATGGGGCAATTTTTGACTAAGCTATGGCCATTTATTTCAAGGTTGACCCTATTTAATGTTTGGCTTATATTTTCTATTAATCGAAGAATATCCCTTAATATCTTTCTTAGATGAGTCGGAAGTCGAATTATTTTAATGCAGTTTTGTTCCAAAGATCGAGTGAATTCTAAAAACACCTTTATAATTGAAATGGGGCAATTTTTGACGAATATATGGCCATTTATTTCAAGGTTGACCCTATTTAATGCTTTCCATATTTTTTCTATTAATCGAAGAATATCCCTTAATATCTTTCTAAGATG
>NW_025063242.1:0-31450 GCF_018153295.1 Drosophila grimshawi | reverse complement strand
AACACCTTTATAATTGAAATGGGGCAATTTTTTGACGATGATATGGCCATTTATTTCAAGGTAGACCCTATTTAATTCTTTCCATATATTTTCTATTTATCGAAGAATATCCCTTAATATCTTTCTTAGATGAGTCGGAAGTCAAATTATTTTAATGCAGTTTTGTTCCAAAGATCAAGTGAATTCTAAAAACACCTTTATAATAGAATGGGGCAATTTTTGACGAAGATATGGCCATTTATTTCAAGGTTGACACTATTTAATGCTTTCCATATATTTTCTATTTATCGAAGAATATCCCTTAATATCTTTCTTAGATGAGTCGGAAGTCAAATTATTTTAATGCAGTTTTGTTCCAAAGATCAAGTGAATTCTAAAAACACCTTTATAATTGAAATGGGGCAATTTTTGACGAAGATATGGCCATTTATTTCAAGGTAGACCCTATTTAATGCTTTCCATATATTTTCTATTTATCGATGAATATCCCTTAATATCTTTCTTAGATGAGTCGGAAGTCAAATTATTTTAATGCAGTTTTGTTTCAAAGATCAAGTGAATTCTAAAAACAGCTTTATAATTGAAATGGGGCAATTTTTGACGAAGATATGGCCATTTATTTCAAGGTAGACCCTATTTAATGCTTTCCATATATTTTCTATTTATCGAAGAATATCCCTTAATATCTTTCTTAGATGAGTCGGAAGTCAAATTATTTTAAAGCAGTTTTGTTCCAAACATCGAGTGAATTCTAAAAACACCTTTATAACTTAAATGGGGCAATTTTTGACGAAGATATGGCCATTTATTTCAAGGTAGACCCTATTTAATGCTTTCCATATATTTTCTATTTATCGAAGAATATCCCTTAATATCTTTCTTAGATGAGTCGGAAGTCAAATTATTTTAATGCAGTTTTCTTCCAAAGATTGAGTGAATTCTACAAACACCTTTATAATTGAAGTGGGGCAGTTTTTGACGAAGATATGGCCATTTATTTCAAGGTAGACCCTATTTAATGCTTTCCATATATTTTCTATTTATCGAAGAATATCCCTTAATATCTTTTTTAGATGAGTCGGAAGTCAAATTATTTTAATGCAGTTTTGTTTCAAAGATTAAGCGAATTCTAAAAACACCTTTATAATTGAAGTGGGGGCAATTTTTGACGAAGATATGGCCATTTATTTCAAGGTAGACCCCTATTTAATGCTTTCCATATATTTTCTATTTATCGAAGAATATTCCTTTATATCTTTCTTAGATGAGTCGGAAGTCAAATTATTTTAATGCAGTTTTGTTCCAAAGATCAAGTGAATTTTAAAAACACCTTTATAATTGAAATGGGGCAATTTTTGACGAAGATATGGCCATTTATTTCAAGGTAGACCCTATTTAATGCTTTCCATATATTTTCTATTTATCGAAGAATATCCCTTAATATCTTTCTTAGATGAGTCGGAAGTCAAATTATTTTAATGCAGTTTTGTTCCAAAGATCAAGTGAATTCCAAAAACACATTTATAATTGAAATGGGGCAATTTTTGACGAAGATATGGCCATTTATTTCAAGGTAGACCCTATTTAATGCTTTCCATATATTTTCTATTTATCGAAGAATATCCCTTAATATCTTTCTTAGATGAGTCGGAAGTCAAATTATTTTAATGCAGTTTTGTTCCAAAGATCAAGTGAATTCCAAAAACACATTTATAATTGAAATGGGGCAATTTTTGACGAAGATATGGCCATTTATTTCAAGGTTGACCCTATTTAATGCTTTCCATATATTTTCTATTTATCGAATATCCCTTAATATCTTTCTTACATGAGTCGGAAGTCAAAATATTTTAATGCAGTTTTGTTCCAAAGATCAAGTGAATTCTAAAAACACCTTTATAATTGAAATGGGGCAATTTTTGACGAAGATATGGCCATTTATTTCAAGGTAGACCCTATTTAATGATTTCCATATATTTTCTATTTATCGAAGAATATCCCTTAATATCTTTCTTAGATGAGTCGGAACTCAAATTATTTTAATGCAGTTTTGTTCCAAAGATCAAGTGAATTCTAAAAACACCTTTATAATTGAAATGGGGCAATTTTTGACGAAGATATGGCCATTTATTTCAAGGTTGACACTATTTAATGCTTTCCATATATTTTCTATTTATCGAAGAATATCCCTTAATATCTTTTTTAGATGAGTCGGAAGTCAAATTATTTTAATGCAGTTTTGTTCCAAAGATCAAGTGAATTCTAAAACAGCTTTATAATTGAAATGGGGCAATTTTTGACAAAGATATGGCCATTTATTTCAAGGTAGACCCTATTTAATGCTTTCCATATATTTTCTATTTATCGAATATCCCTTAATATCTTTCTTAGATGAGTCGGAAGTCAAATTATTTTAATGCAGTTTTGTTCCAAAGATCGAGCGAATTCTAAAAGCACCTTTATAATTGAAATGGGGCAATTTTTGACAAAGATATGGCCATTTATTTCAAGGTAGACCCTATTTAATGCTTTCCATATATTTTCTATTTATCGAAGAATATACCTTAATATCTTTCTTACATGAGTCGGAAATCAAAATATTTTAATGCAGTTTTGTTCCAAAGATGAAGTGAATTCTAAAAACACCTTTATAATTGAAATGGGGCAATTTTTGACGAAGATATGGCCATTTATTTCAAGGTTGACCCTATTTAATGCTTTCCATATATTTTCTATTTATCGAATATCCCTTAATATCTTTCTTAGATGAGTCGGAAGTCAAATTATTTTAATGCAGTTTTGTTCCAAAGATCAAGTGAATTCCAAAAACACATTTATAATTGAAATGGGGCAATTTTTGACGAAGATATGGCCATTTATTTCAAGGTTGACCCTATTTAATGCTTTCCATATATTTTCTATTTATCGAAGAATATCCCTTAATATCTTTCTTAGATGAGTCGGAAGTCAAATTATTTTAATGCAGTTTTGTTCCAAAGATCAAGTGAATTCCAAAAACACATTTATAATTGAAATGGGGCAATTTTTGACGAAGATATGGCCATTTATTTCAAGGTTGACCCAATTTAATGCTTTCCATATATTTTCTATTTATCGAATATCCCTTAATATCTTTCTTACATGAGTCGGAAGTCAAATTATTTTAATGCAGTTTTGTTCCAAAGATGAAGTGAATTCTAAAAACACCTTTATAATTGAAATGGGGCAATTTTTGACGATGATATGGCCATTTATTTCAAGGTAGACCCTATTTAATTCTTTCCATATATTTTCTATTTATCGAAGAATATCCCTTAATATCTTTCTTAGATGAGTCGGAAGTCAAATTATTTTAATGCAGTTTTGTTCCAAAGATCAAGTGAATTCTAAAAACACCTTTATAATTGAAATGGGGCAATTTTTGACGAAGATATGGCCATTTATTTCAAGGGTTGACACTATTTAATGCTTTCCATATATTTTCTATTTATCGAAGAATATCCCTTTAATATCTTTCTTAGATGAGTCGGGAAGTCAAATTGTTTTAATGCAGTTTTGTTCCAAAGATCAAGTGAATTCTAAAAACACCTTTTATAATTGAAATGGGGCAATTTTTGACGAAGATATGGCCATTTATTTCAAGGTTGACCCAATTTAATGCTTTCCATATATTTTCTATTTATCGAATATCCCTTAATATCTTTCTTACATGAGTCGGAAGTCAAATTATTTTAATGCACTTTTGTTTCAAAGATCAAGTGAGTTCTAAAAACAGCTTTATAATTGAAATGGGGCAATTTTTGACGAAGATATGGCCATTTATTTCAAGGTAGACCCTATTTAATGCTTTCCATATATTTTCTATTTATCGAAGAATATCCCTTAATATCTTTCTTAGATGAGTCGGAAGTCAAATTATTTTAAAGCAGTTTTGTTCCAAAGATCGAGTGAATTCTAAAAACACCTTTATAACTTAAATGGGGCAATTTTTGACGAAGATATGGCCATTTATTTCAAGGTAGACCCTATTTAATGCTTTCCATATATTTTCTATTTATCGAATATCCCTTAATATCTTTCTTAGATGAGTCGGAAGTCAAATTATTTTAATGCAGTTTTCTTCCAAAGATTGAGTGAATTCTACAAACACCTTTATAATTGAAGTGGGGCAGTTTTTGACGAAGATATGGCCATTTATTTCAAGGTAGACCCTATTTAATGCTTTCCATATATTTTCTATTTATCGAAGAATATCCCTTAATATCTTTCTTAGATGAGTCGGAAGTCAAATTATTTTAATGCAGTTTTGTTCCAAAGAATCCTGAACACACCTTTATAATTGAAATGGGGCAATTTGTGACGAAATTATGGCCATTTATTTCAAGGTAGACCCTATTTAATGCTTTCCATATATTTTCTATTTATCGAAGAATATCCCTTAATATCTTTCTTAGATGAGTCGGAAGTCAAATTATTTTAATGCAGTTTTGTTCCAAAGATCAAGTGAATTTTAAAAACACCTTTATAATTGAAATGGGGCAATTTTTGACGAAGATATGGCCATTTATTTCAAGGTAGACCCTATTTAATGCTTTCCATATATTTTCTATTTATCGAAGAATATCCCTTAATATCTTTCTTAGATGAGTCGGAAGTCAATTAATTTTAATGCAGTTTTGTTCCAAAGATCGAGCGAATTCTAAAAACACCTTTATAATTGAAATGGGGCAATTTTAGATGAAGATATGGCCATTTATTTCAAGGTAGACCCTATTTAATGCTTTCCATATATTTTCTATTTATCGAAGAATATCCCTTAATATCTTTCTTAGATGAGTCGGAAGTCAAATTGTTTTAATGCAGTTTTGTTCCAAAGATCAAGTGAATTCTAAAAACACCTTTATAATTGAAATGGGGCAATTTTTGACGAAGATATGGCCATTTATTTCAAGGTTGACCCTATTTTATGCTTTCCATATATTTTCTATTTATCGAAGAATATCCCTTAATATCTTTCTTAGATGAGTCGGAAGACAAATTATTTTAATGCAGTTTTGTTCCAAAGATTGAGTGAATTCTACAAACACCTTTATACTTGAAGTGGGGCAGTTTTTGACGAAGATATGGCCATTTATTTCAAGGTAGACCCTATTTAATGCTTTCCATATATTTTCTGTTGATCAAAGAATATCCCTTAATATCTTTTTTAGATGAGTCGGAAGTCAAATTATTTTAATGCAGTTTTGTTTCAAAGATCAAGTGAATTCTAAAAACACCTTTATAATTGAAATGGGGCAATTTTTGACGAAGATATGGCCATTTATTTCAAGGTAGACCCTATTTAATGCTTCCCATATATTTTCTATTTATCGAAGAATATCCCTTAATATCTTTCTTAGATGAGTCGGAAGTCAAATTATTTTAATGCAGTTTTGTTCCAAAGATCAAGTGAATTCTAAAAACACCTTTATAATTGAAATGGGTCAATTTTTGACGAAGATATGGCCATTTATTTCAAGCTAGACCCTATTTAATGCTTTCCATATATTTTCTATTTATCGAAGAATATCCCTTAATATCTTTCTTAGATGAGTCGGAAGTCAAATTATTTTAATGCAGTTTTGTTTCAAAGATTAAGCGAATTCTAAGAACACCTTTATAATTGAAGTGGGGCAATTTTTGACGAAGATATGGCCATTTATTTCAAGCTAGACCCTATTTAATGCTTTCCATATATTTTCTATTTATCGAAGAATATCCCTTAATATCTTTCTTAGATGAGTCGGAAGTCAAATTATTTTAATGCAGTTTTGTTCCAAAGATCAAGTGAATTTTAAAAACACCTTTATAATTGAAATGGGGCAATTTTTGACGAAGATATGGCCATTTATTTCAAGGTAGACCCTATTTAATGCTTTCCATATATTTTCTATTTATCGAAGAATATCCCTTAATATCTTTCTTAGATGAGTCGGAAGTCAAATTATTTTAGTGCAGTTTTAATTCAAAGATCAAGCGAATTCTAAAAACACCTTTATAATTGAAATTGGGCAATTTTAGATGAAGATATGGCCATTTATTTCAAGGTAGACCCTATTTAATGCTTTCCATATATTTTCTATTTATCGAAGAATATCCCTTAATATCTTTCTTAGATGAGTCGGAAGTCAAATTATTTTAATGCAGTTTTGTTCCAAAGATCAAGTGAATTCTAAAAACACCTTTATAATTGAAGTGGGGCAATTTTTGACGAAGATATGGCCATTTATTTCAAGGTAGACCCTATTTAATGCTTTCCATATATTTTCTATTTATCGAAGAATATCCCTTAATATCTTTCTTAGATGAGTCGGAAGTCAAATTATTTAAATGCAATTTTGTTCCAAAGATCAAGTGAATTCTAAAAACACCTTTATAACTTAAATGGGGCAATTTTTGACGAAGATATGGCCATTTATTTCAAGGTAGACCCTATTTAATGCTTTCCATATATTTTCTATTTATCGAATATCCCTTAATATCTTTCTTAGATGAGTCGGAAGTCAAATTATTTTAATGCAGTTTTCTTCCAAAGATTGAGTGAATTCTACAAACACCTTTATAATTGAAGTGGGGCAGTTTTTGACGAAGATATGGCCATTTATTTCAAGGTAGACCCTATTTAATGCTTTCCATATATTTTCTATTTATCGAAGAATATCCCTTAATATCTTTTTTAGATGAGTCGGAAGTCAAATTATTTTAATGCAGTTTTGTTCCAAAGATTAAAGCTGAATTCTAAAAACACCCTTTATAATTGAAAATGGGGGCAATTTTTGACGAAGATATGGCCATTTATTTCAAGGTAGACCCCTATTTAATGCTTTCCATATATTTTCTATTTATCGAAGAATATCCCTTAATATCTTTCTTAGATGAGTCGGAAGTCAAATTATTTTATTGCAGTTTTGTTCCAAAGATCAAGTGAATTTTAAAAACACCTTTATAATTGAAATGGGGCAATTTTTGACGAAGATATGGCCATTTATTTCAAGGTAGACCCTATTTAATGCTTTCCATATATTTTCTATTTATCAAAGAATATCCCTTAATATCTTTCTTAGATGAGTCGGAAGTCAAATTATTTTAATGCAGTTTTGTTCCAAAGATCAAGCGAATTCTAAAAACACCTTTATAATTGAAATTGGGCAATTTTAGATGAAGATATGGCCATTTATTTCAAGGTAGACCCTATTTAATGCTTTCCATATATTTTCTATTTATCGAAGAATATCCCTTAATATCTTTCTTAGATGAGTCGGAAGTCAAATTATTTTATTGCAGTTTTGTTCCAAAGATCAAGTGAATTTTAAAAACACCTTTATAATTGAAATGGGGCAATTTTTGACGAAGATATGGCCATTTATTTCAAGGTAGACCCTATTTAATGCTTTCCATATATTTTCTATTTATCGAAGAATATCCCTTAATATCTTTCTTAGATGAGTCGGAAGTCAAATTATTTTAATGCAGTTTCGTTTCAAAGATCAAGCGAATTCTAAAAACACCTTTATAATTGAAGTGGGGCAGTTTTTGACGAAGATATGGCCATTTATTTCAAGGTAGACCCTATTTAATGCTTTCCATATATTTTCTATTTATCGAATATCCCTTAATATCTTTTTTAGATGAGTCGGAAGTCAAATTATTTTAATGCAGTTTTGTTTCAAAGATTAAGCGAATTCTAAAAACACCTTTATAATTGAAGTGGGGAAATTTTTTGACGAAGATATGGCCATTTATTTCAAGGTAGACCCTATTTAATGCTTTCCATATATTTTCAATTTATCGAATATCCCTTAATATCTTTCTTAGATGAGTCGGAAGTCAAACTATTTTAATGCAGTTTTGTTTGAAAGATCAAGTGAATTCTAAAAACACCTTTATAATTGAAATGGGGCAATTTTTGACGAAGATATGGCCATTTATTTCAAGGTAGACCCTATTTAATGCTTTCCATATATTTTCTATTTATCAAAGAATATCCCTTAATATCTTTCTTAGATGAGTCGGAAGTCAAATTATTTTAATGCAGTTTTGTTCCAAAGATCAAGTGAATTCTAAAAACACCTTTATAATTGAAATGGGTCAATTTTTGACGAAGATATGGCCATTTATTTCAAGCTAGACCCTATTTAATGCTTTCCATATATTTTCTATTTATCGAAGAATATCCCTTAATATCTTTCTTAGATGAGTCGGAAGTCAAATTATTTTAATGCAGTTTTGTTTCAAAGATTAAGCGAATTCTAAGAACACCTTTATAATTGAAGTGGGGCAATTTTTGACGAAGATATGGCCATTTATTTCAAGCTAGACCCTATTTAATGCTTTCCATATATTTTCTATTTATCGAAGAATATCCCTTAATATCTTTTTTAGATGAGTCGGAAGTCAAATTATTTTAATGCAGTTTTGTTCCAAAGATCAAGTGAATTTTAAAAACACCTTTATAATTGAAATGGGGCAATTTTTGACGAAGATATGGCCATTTATTTCAAGGTAGACCCTATTTAATGCTTTCCATATATTTTCTATTTATCGAAGAATATCCCTTAATATCTTTCTTAGATGAGTCGGAAGTCAAATTATTTTAGTGCAGTTTTGTTTCAAAGATCAAGCGAATTCTAAAAACACCTTTATAATTGAAATTGGGCAATTTTAGATGAAGATATGGCCATTTATTTCAAGGTAGACCCTATTTAATGCTTTCCATATATTTTCTATTTATCGAAGAATATCCCTTAATATCTTTCTTAGATGAGTCGGAAGTCAAATTATTTTAATGCAGTTTTCTTCCAAAGATCGAGTGAATTCTAAAAAACACCTTTATAATTGAAATGGGGCAATTTTTGACGAAGATATGGCCATTTATTTCAAGGTAGACCCTATTTAATGCTTTCCATATATTTTCTATTTATCGAAGAATATCCCTTAATATCTTTCTTAGATGAGTCGGAAGTCAAATTATTTTAACGCAGTTTTGTTCCAAAGATCAAGTGAATTTTAAAAACACCTTTATAATTGAAGTGGGGCAATTTTTGAGGAAGATATGGCTATTTATTTCAAGGTAGACCCTAATTAATGCTTTCCTTATATTTTCTATTTATCGAAGAATATCCCTTAATATCTTTCTTAGATGAGTCGGAAGTCAAATTATTTTAATGCAGTTTTGTTTCAAAGATCAAGCGAATTTTAAAAACTCCTTTATAATTGAAATTGGGCAATTTTAGATGAAGATATGGCCATTTATTTCAAGGTAGACCCTATTTAATGCTCTCCATATATTTTCTATTTATCGAAGAATATCCCTTAATATCTTTCTTAGATGAGTCGGAAGTCAAATTGTTTTAATGCAGTTTTGTTCCAAAGATCAAGTGAATTCTAAAAAACACCTTTATAATTGAAATGGGGCAATTTTAGACGAAGATATGGCCATTTATTTCAAGGTTGACCCTATTTAATGCTTTCCATATATTTTCTATTTATCGAAGAATATCCCTTAATATCTTTCTTAGATGAGTCGGAAGTCAAATTATTTTAATGCAGTTTTGTTCCAAAGATTGAGTGAATTCTACAAGCACCTTTAAAATTGAAGTGGGGCAGTTTTTGACGAAGATATGGCCATTTATTTCAAGGTAGACCCTATTTAATGCTTTCCATATATTTTCTATTTATCGAAGAATATCCCTTAATATCTTTTTTAGATGAGTCGGAAGTCAAATTATTTTAATGCAGTTTTGTTTCAAAGATTAAGCGAATTCTAAAAACACCTTTATAATTGAAGTGGGGCAATTTTTGACGAAGATATGGCCATTTATTTCAAGGTAGACCCTATTTAATGCTTTCCATATATTTTCAATTTATCGAATATCCCTTAATATCTTTCTTAGATGAGTCGGAAGTCAAACTATTTTAATGCAGTTTTGTTTGAAAGATCAAGTGAATTCTAAAAACTCCTTTATAATTGAATTGGGGCAATTTTTGACGAAGATATGGCCATTTATTTCAAGGTAGACCCTATTTAATGCTTTCCATATATTTTCTATTTATCAAAGAATATCCTTAATATCTTTCTTAGATGAGTCGGAAGTCAAATTATTTTAATGCAGTTTTGTTCCAAAGATCAAGTGAATTCTAAAAACACCTTTATAATTGAAATGGGGCAATTTTTGACGAAGATATGGCCATTTATTTCAAGCTAGACCCTATTTAATGCTTTCCATATATTTTCTATTTATCGAAGAATATCCCTTAATATCTTTCCTAGATGAGTCGGAAGTCAAATTATTTTAATGCAGTTTTGTTTCAAAGATTAAGCGAATTCTAAGAACACCTTTATAATTGAAGTGGGGCAATTTTTGACGAAGATATGGCCATTTATTTCAAGGTTGACCCTATTTAATGCTTTCCATATATTTTCTATTATTCGAAGAATATCCCTTAATATCTTTCTTAGATGAGTCGGAAGTCAAATTATTTTAATGCAGTTTTGTTCCAAAGATCAAGTGAATTCTAAAAACACCTTTATAATTGAAATGGAGCAATTTTTGACGAAGATATGGCCATTTATTTCAAGGTAGACCCTATTAAATACTTTCCATATATTTTCTGTTAATCAAAGAATATCCCTTAATATCTTTCTTAGATGAGTCGGAAGTCAAATTATTTTACTGCAGTTTTGTTTCAAAGATTAAGCGAATTCTAAAAACACCTTTATAATTGAAATTGGGCAATTTTTGACGAAGATATGGCCATTTATTTCAAGGTAGACCCTATTTAATGCTTTCCATATATTTTCTATTTGTCGAAGAATATCCCTCAATATCTTTCTTAGCTGAGTCGGAAGTCAAATTATTTTAATGCAGTTTTGTTCCAAAGATCAAGTGAATTCTAAAAACACCTTTATAATTGAAATGGGGCAATTTTTGACGAAGATATGGCCATTTATTTCAAGGTTGACCCTATTTAATGCTTTCCATATATTTTCTATTTATCGAAGAATATCCCTTAATATCTTTCTTAGATGAGTCGGAAGTCAAATTTATTTTAATGCAGTTTTGTTCCCAAAGATGGAGTGAATTCTACAAACACCTTTGTAATTGAAAGTGGGGCAGTTTTTGACGAAAGATATGGGCCATTTATTTCAAAGGTAGACCCTATTTAATGCTTTTCCATATATTTTCTATTAATCGAAGAATATCCCTTAATATCTTTTTTAGATGAGTCGGAAGTCAAATTATTTTAATGCAGTTTTGTTTCAAAAGATTAAGCGAATTCTAAAAACACCTTTATAATTGAAGTGGGGCAATTTTTGACGAAGATATGGCCATTTATTTCAAGGTAGACCCTATTTAATGCTTTCCATATATTTTCTATTTATCGAAGAATATCCCTTAATATCTTTCTTAGATGAGTCGGAAGTCAAATTATTTTAATGCAGTTTTCTTCCGAAGATTGAGTGAATTCTACAAACACCTTTATAATTGAAGTGGGGCAATTTTTGACGAAGATATGGCCATTTATTTCAAGGTAGACCCTATTTAATGCTTTCCATATATTTTCTATTTATCGAAGAATATCCCTTAATATCTTTTTTAGATGAGTCGGAACTCAAATTATTTTAATGCAGTTTTCTTCCAAAGATTAAGCGAATTCTAAAAACACCTTTATAATTGAAATGGGGCAATTTTTGACGAAGATATGGCCATTTATTTCAAGGTAGACCCTATTTAATGCTTTCAATATATTTTCTATTTATCGAATATCCCTTAATATCTTTCTTAGATGAGTCGGAAGTCAAATTATTTTAATGCAGTTTTGTTCCAAAGATCGAGTGAATTCTAAAAACACCTTTATAATTGAAGTGGGGCAATTTTTGACGAAGATATGGCCATTTATTTCAAGGTAGACCCTATTTAATGCTTTCCATATATTTTCTATTTATCGAATATCCCTTAATATCTTTCTTAGATGAGTCGGAAGTCAAATTATTTTAATGCAGTTTTGTTCCAAAGATTAAGCGAATTCTAAAAACACCTTTATAATTGAAGTGGGGCAATTTTTGACGAAGATATGGCCATTTATTTCAAGGTAGACCCTATTTAATGCTTTCCATATATTTTCTATTTATCGAAGAATATCCCTTAATATCTTTTTTAGATGAGTCGGAAGTCAAATTATTTTAATGCAGTTTTGTTCCAAAGATCAAGTGAATTTTAAAAACACCTTTATAATTGAAATGGGGCAATTTTTGACGAAGATATGGCCATTTATTTCAAGGTAGACCATATTTAATGCTTTCCATATATTTTCTATTTATCGAAGAATATCCCTTAATATCTTTCTTAGATGAGTCGGAAGTCAAATTATTTTAATGCAGTTTTGTTTCAAAGAGCAAGCGAATTCTAAAAACACCTTTATAATTGAAATTGGGCAATTTTTGACGAAGATATGGCCATTTATTTCAAGGTAGACCCTATTTAATGCTTTCCATATATTTTCTATTTATCGAAGAATATCCCTTAATATCTTTCTTAGATGAGTCGGAAGTCAAATTATTTTAATGCAGTTTTGTTCGAAAGATCGAGTGAATTCTAAAAACACCTTTATAATTGAAGTGGGGCAATTTTTGACGAAGATATGGCCATTTATTTCAAGGTAGACCCTATTTAATGCTTTCCATATATTTTCTATTTATCGAATATCCCTTAATATCTTTCTTAGATGAGTCGGAAGTCAAATTATTTTAATGCAGTTTTGTTTGAAAGATCGAGTGAATTCTAAAAACACCTTTACAATTGAAATGGGGCAATTTTTGACGAAGATATGGCCATTTATTTCAAGGTAGACCCTATTTATTGCCTTCCATATATTTTCTATTTATCGAAGAATATCCCTTAATATCTTTCCTAGATGAGTCGGAAGTCAAATTATTTTAATGCAGTTTTGTTCCAAAGATCAAGCGAATTCTAAAAACACCTTTATAATTGAAATGGGGCAATTTTCGACGAAGATATGGCCATTTATTTCAAGGTTGACCCTATTTAATGTTTGGCTTATATTTTCTATTAATCGAAGAATATCCCTTAATATCTTTCTTAGCTGAGTCGGAAGTCAAATTGTTTTAATGCAGTTTTGTTCCAAAGATCAAGAGAATTCTAAAAACACCTTTATAATTGAAATGGGGCAATTTTTGACGAAGAAATGGCCATTTATTTCAAGGTTGACCCTATTTAATGTTTGGCATATATTTTCTATTTATCGAAGAATATCCCTTAATATCTTTCTTAGATGAGTCGGAAGTCAAATTGTTTTAATGCAGTTTTGTTTCAAAGATCAAGTGAATTCTAAAAACACCTTTATAATTGAAATTGGGCAATTTTAGATGAAGATATGGCCATTTATTTCAAGGCAGACCGTATTTATTGCCTTCCATATATTTTCTATTTATCGAAGAATATCCCTTAATATCTTTCTTAGATGAGTCGGAAGTCAAATTATTTTAATGCAGTTTTGTTCCAAAGATCGAGCGAATTCTAAAAACACCTTTATAATAGAAATGGGGCAATTTTTGACGAAGATATGGCCATTTATTTCAAGGTAGACCCTATTTAATGCTTTCCATATATTTTCTATTTATCGAAGAATATCCCTTAATATCTTTCTTAGATGAGTCGGAAGTCAAAATATTTTAATGCAGTTTTGTTCCAAAGATCAAGTGAATTCTAAAAACACCTTTATAATTGAAATGGGGCAATTTTTGACGAAGATATGGCCATTTATTTCAAGGTAGACCCTATTTAATGCTTTCCATATATTTTCTATTTATCGAAGAATATCCCTTAATATATTTCTTAGATGAGTCGGAAGTCAAATTATTTTAATGCAGTTTTCTTCCAAAGATCAAGTGAATTCTAAAAACACCTTTATAATTGAAATTGGGCAATTTTAGATGAAGATATGGCCATTTATTTCAAGGTAGACCCTATTTAATGCTTTCCATATATTTTCTATTTATCAAAGAATATCCCTTAATATCTTTCTTAGATGAGTCGGAAGTCAAATTATTTTAATGCAGTTTTGTTCCAAAGATCGAGCGAATTCTAAAAACACCTTTATAATTGAAATGGGGCAATTTTTGACGAAGATATGGCCATTTATTTCAAGGTAGACCCTATTTAATGCTTTCCATATATTTTCTATTTATCGAAGAATATCCCTTAATATCTTTCTTACATGAATCGGAAGTCAAAATATTTTAATGCAGTTTTGTTCCAAAGATCAAGTGAATTCTAAAAACACCTTTATAATTGAAATGGGGCAATTTTTGACGAAGATATGGCCATTTATTTCAAGGTAGACCCTATTTAATGCTTTCCATATATTTTCTATTTATCGAATATCCCTTAATATCTTTCTTAGATGAGTCGGAAGTCAAATTATTTTAATGCAGTTTTGTTCCAAAGATCGAGTGAATTCTAAAAACACCTTTATAATAGAAATGGGGCAATTTTTGATGAAGATCTGGCCATTTATTTCAAGGTAGACCCTATTTAATGCTTTCCATATATTTTCTATTTATCGAAGAATATCCCTTAATATCTTTCTTACATGAGTCGGAAGTCAAAATATTTTAATGCAGTTTTGTTTCAAAGATCAAGTGAATTCTAAAAACACCTTTATAATTGAAATGGGGCAATTTTTGACGAAGATATGGCCATTTATTTCAAGGTAGACCCTATTTAATGCTTTCCATATATTTTCTATTTATCGAAGAATATCCCTTAATATCTTTCTTACATGAGTCGGAAGTCAAAATATTTTAATGCAGTTTTGTTCCAAAGATCAAGTGAATTCTAAAAACACCTTTATAATTGAAATGGGGCAATTTTTGACGATGATATGGCCATTTATTTCAAGGTTGACCCTATTTGATGCTCTCAATATATTTACTATTTATCGAAGAATATCCCTTAATATCTTTCTTAGATGAGTCGGAAGTCAAATTATTTTAATGCAGTTTTGTTCCAAAGATCAAGTGAATTCTAAAAACACCTTCATAATTGAAATGGGGCAATTTTTGACGAAGATATGGCCATTTATTTCAAGGTAGACACTATTTAATGCTTTCCATATATTTTCTATTTATCGAAGAATATCCCTTAATATCTTTCTTAGATGAGTCGGAACTCAAATTATTTTAATGCAGTTTTGTTCCAAAGATCGAGTGAATTCTAAAAACACCTTTATAATTGAAATGGGGCAGTTTTTGACGAAGATATGGCCATTTATTTCAAGGTAGACCCTATTTAATGCTTTCCATATATTTCTTTTTTTTGAATTATTTTATTTTTCCAAAACATTGAATTCTAAAAACCTTTATAATTGAAATGGGGCAATTTTTGACGAAGATATGGCCATTTTTCGGGCCCTATTTAATTCCCTTTTTTTTTTTTTTTTTTAAAAAATATCCCTTAATATCTTTCTTAGATGAGTCGGAAGTCAAATTATTTTAATGCAGTTTTGTTCCAAAGATTGAGTGAATTCTAAAAACACCTTTATAATTGAAGTGGGGCAATTTTTGACGAAGATATGGCCATTTATTTCAAGGTAGACCCTATTTAATGCTTTCCATATATTTTCTATTTATCGAAGAATATCCCTTAATATCTTTTTTAGATGAGTCGGAAGTCAAATTATTTTAATGCAGTTTTGTTCCAAAGATTGAGTGAATTCTACAAAACACCTTTATAATTGAAGTGGGGCAGTTTTTGACGAAGATATGGCCATTTATTTCAAGGTAGACCCTATTTAATGCTTTCCATATATTTTCTATTTATCGAAGAATATCCCTTAATATCTTTCTTAGATGAGTCGGAAGTCAAATTATTTTAATGCAGTTTTGTTCCAAAGATTGAGTGAATTCTAAAAACACCTTTATAATTGAAGTGGGGCAATTTTTGACGAAGATATGGCCATTTATTTCAAGGTAGACCCTATTTAATGCTTTCCATATATTTTCTATTTATCGAAGAATATCCCTTAATATCTTTCTTAGATGAGTCGGAAGTCAAATTATTTTAATGCAGTTTTGTTCCAAAGATTAAGTGAATTCTAAAAACACCTTTATAATTGAAGTGGGGCAATTTTTGACGAAGATATGGCCATTTATTTCAAGGTAGACCCTATTTAATGCTTTCCATATATTTTCTATTTATCGAAGAATATCCCTTAATATCTTTCTTAGATGAGTCGGAAGTCAAATTATTTTAATGCAGTTTTGTTCCAAAGATCGAGTGAATTCTAAAAACACCTTTATAATTGAAGTGGGGCAATTTTTGACGAAGATATGGCCATTTATTTCAAGGTAGACCCTATTTAATGCTTTCCATATATTTTCTATTTATCGAAGAATATCCCTTAATATCTTTCTTAGATGAGTCGGAAGTCAAATTATTTTAATGCAGTTTTGTTCCAAAGATTAAGCGAATTCTAAAAACACCTTTATAATTGAAGTGGGGCAATTTTTGACGAAGATATGGCCATTTATTTCAAGGTAGACCCTATTTAATGCCTTCCATATATTTTCTATTTATCGAAGAATATCCCTTAATATCTTTTTTAGATGAGTCGGAAGTCAAATTATTTTAATGCAGTTTTGTTCCAAAGATCAAGTGAATTTTAAAAACACCTTTATAATTGAAATGGGGTAATTTTTGACGAAGATATGGCCATTTATTTCAAGGTAGACCCTATTTAATGCTTTCCATATATTTTCTATTTATCGAAGAATATCCCTTAATATCTTTCTTAGATGAGTCGGAAGTCAAATTATTTTAATGCAGTTTTGTTTCAAAGAGCAAGCGAATTCTAAAAACACCTTTATAATTGAAATGGGGCAATTTTAGATGAAGATATGGCCATTTATTTCAAGGTAGACCCTATTTAATGCTTTCCATATATTTTCTATTTATCGAAGAATATCCCTTAATATCTTTCTTAGATGAGTCGGAAGTCAAATTATTTTAATGCAGTTTTGTTCGAAAGATCGAGTGAATTCTAAAAACACCTTTATAATTGAAATGGGGCAATTTTTGACGAAGATATGGCCATTTATTTCAAGGTAGACCCTATTTAATGCTTTCCATATATTTTCTATTTATCGAAGAATATCCCTTAATATCTTTCTTAGATGAGTCGGAAGTCAAATTATTTTAATGCAGTTTTGTTTGAAAGATCAAGTGAATTCCAAAAACACCTTTATAATTGAAATGGGGCAATTTTTGACGAAGATATGGCCATTTATTTCAAGGTAGACCCTATTTATTGCCTTCCATATATTTTCTATTTATCGAAGAATATCCCTTAATATCTTTCCTAGATGAGTCGGAAGTCAAATTATTTTAATGCAGTTTTGTTCCAAAGATCAAGCGAATTCTAAAAACACCTTTATAATTGAAATGGGGCAATTTTCGACGAAGATATGGCCATTTATTTCAAGGTTGACCCTATTTAATGTTTGGCTTATATTTTCTATTAATCGAAGAATATCCCTTAATATCTTTCTTAGATGAGTCGGAAGTCAAAATATTTTAATGCAGTTTTGTTCCAAAGATCAAGTGAATTCTAAAAACACCTTTATAATTGAAATGGGGCAATTTTTGACGAAGAAATGGCCATTTATTTCAAGGTAGACCCTATTTAATGCTTTCCATATATTTTCTATTTATCGAAGAATATCCCTTAATATCTTTCTTAGATGAGTCGGAAGTCAAATTGTTTTAATGCAGTTTTGTTTCAAAGATCGAGTGAATTCTAAAAACACCTTTATAATTGAAATTGGGCAATTTTAGATGAAGATATGGCCATTTATTTCAAGGTAGACCCTATTTATTGCCTTCCATATATTTTCTATTTATCGAAGAATATCCCTTAATATCTTTCTTAGATGAGTCGGAAGTCAAATTATTTTAATGCAGTTTTGTTCCAAAGATCGAGCGAATTCTAAAAACACCTTTATAATTGAAATGGGGCAATTTTTGACGAAGATATGGCCATTTATTTCAAGGTAGACCCTATTTAATGCTTTCCATATATTTTCTATTTATCGAAGAATATCCCTTAATATCTTTCTTAGATGAGTCGGAAGTCAAAATATTTTAATGCAGTTTTGTTCCAAAGATCAAGTGAATTCTAAAAACACCTTTATAATTGAAATGGGGCAATTTTTGACGAAGAAATGGCCATTTATTTCAAGGTAGACCCTATTTAATGCTTTCCATATATTTTCTATTTATCGAAGAATATCCCTTAATATATTTCTTAGATGAGTCGGAAGTCAAATTGTTTTAATGCAGTTTTGTTCCAAAGATCAAGTGAATTCTAAAAACACCTTTATAATTGAAATTGGGCAATTTTAGATGAAGATATGGCCATTTATTTCAAGGTAGACCCTATTTATTGCCTTCCATATATTTTCTATTTATCGAAGAATATCCCTTAATATCTTTCTTAGATAAGTCGGAAGTCAAATTATTTTAATGCAGTTTTGTTCCAAAGATCGAGCGAATACTAAAAACACCTTTATAATTGAAATGGGGCAATTTTTGACGAAGATATGGCCATTTATTTCAAGGTAGACCCTATTTAATGCTTTCCATATATTTTCTATTTATCGAAGAATATCCCTTAATATCTTTCTTACATGAATCGGAAGTCAAAATATTTTAATGCAGTTTTGTTCCAAAGATTAAGCGAATTCTAAAAACACCTTTATAATTGAAGTGGGGCAATTTTTGACGAAGATATGGCCATTTATTTCAAGGTAGACCCTATTTAATGCTTTCCATATATTTTCTATTTATCGAAGATATCCCTTAATATCTTTCTTAGATGAGTCGGAAGTCAAATTATTTTAATGCAGTTTTGTTCCAAAGATCGAGTGAATTCTAAAAACACCTTTATAATAGAAATGGGGCAATTTTTGATGAAGATCTGGCCATTTATTTCAAGGTAGACCCTATTTAATGCTTTCCATATATTTTCTATTTATCAAAGAATATCCCTTAATATCTTTCTTACATGAGTCGGAAGTCAAAATATTTTAATGCAGTTTTGTTTCAAAGATCAAGTGAATTCTAAAAACACCTTTATAATTGAAATGGGGCAATTTTTGACGAAGATATGGCCATTTATTTCAAGGTAGACCCTATTTAATGCTTTCCATATATTTTCTATTTATCGAAGAATATCCCTTAATATCTTTCTTACATGAGTCGGAAGTCAAAATATTTTAATGCAGTTTTGTTCCAAAGATCAAGTGAATTCTAAAAACACCTTTATAATTGAAATGGGGCAATTTTTGACGAAGATATGGCCATTTATTTCAAGGTTGACCCTATTTAATGCTTTCCATATATTTTCTATTTATCGAAGAATATCCCTTAATATCTTTCTTAGATGAGTCGGAAGTCAAATTATTTTAATGCAGTTTTGTTCCAAAGATCAAGTGAATTCTAAAAACACCTTTATAATTAAAATAGGGCAGTTTTTGACGAAGATATGGCCATTTATTTCAAGGTACACCCTATTTAATGCTTTCCATATATTTTCTATTTATCGAAGAATATCCCTTAATATCTTTCTTAGATGAGTCGGAAGTCAAATTATTTTAATGCAGTTTTGTTCCAAAGATCAAGTGAATTCTAAAAACACCTTTATAATTGAAATGGGGCAATTTTTGACGAAGATATGGCCATTTATTTCAAGGTAGACCCTATTTAATGCTTTCCATATATTTTCTATTTATCAAAGAAAATCCCTTAATATCTTTCTTAGATGAGTCGGAAGTCAAATTATTTTAATGCAGTTTTGTTCCAAAGATCAAGTGAATTCTAAAAACACCTTTATAATTGAAATGGGGCAATTTTTGACGAAGATATGGCCATTTATTTCAAGGTAGACCCTATTTAATGCTTTTCCCATATATTTTCTATTTATCGAAGAATATCCGTTAATATCTTTCTTACATGAGTCGGAAGTCAAAATATTTTAATGCAGTTTTGTTCCAAAGATCAAGTGAAATTCTAAAAACACCTTTATAATTGAAATGGGGCAATTTTTGACGATGATATGGCCATTTATTTCAAGGTAGACCCTATTTAATGCTTTCCATATATTTTCTATTTATCGAAGAATATCCCTTAATATCTTTCTTAGATGAGTCAGAAGTCAAATTATTTTAATGCAGTTTTGTTCCAAAAATCAAGTGAATTCTAAAAACACCTTTATAATTGAAATGGGGCAATTTTTGACGAAGATATGGCCATTTATTTCAAGGTAGACACTTTTTAATGCTTTCCATATATTTTCTATTTATCGAAGAATATCCCTTAATATCTTTCTTAGATGAGTCGGAAGTCAAATTATTTTAATGCAGTTTTGTTCCAAAGATTAAGTGAATTCTAAAAACACCTTTATAATTGAAATGGGGCAATTTTTGACGAAGATATGGCCATTTATTTCAAGGTACACCCTATTTAATGCTTTCCATATATTTTCTATTTATCGAAGAATATCCCTTAATATCTTTCTTAGATGAGTCGGAAGTCAAATTATTTTAATGCAGTTTTGTTCCAAAGATCAAGTGAATTCTAAAAACACCTTTATAATTGAAATGGGGCAATTTTTGACGAAGATATGGCCATTTATTTCAAGGTAGACCCTATTTAATGCTTTCCATATATTTTCTATTTATCAAAGAATATCCCTTAATATCTTTCTTAGATGAGTCGGAAGTCAAATTATTTTAATGCAGTTTTGTTCCAAAGATCAAGTGAATTCTAAAAACACCTTTATAATTGAAATGGGGCAATTTTTGACGAAGATATGGCCATTTATTTCAAGGTAGACCCTATTTAATGCTTTCCATATATTTTCTATTTATCGAAGAATATCCCTTAATATCTTTCTTAGATGAGTCGGAAGTCAACTTATTTTAATGCAGTTTTGTTCCAAAGATCAAGTGAATTCTAAAAACACCTTTATAATAGAAATGGGGCAATTTTTGACGAAGATATGGCCATTTATTTCAAGGTAGACCCTATTTAATGCTTTCCATATATTTTCTATTTATCAAAGAATATCCCTTAATATCTTTCTTACATGAGTCGGAAGTCAAAATATTTTAATGCAGTTTTGTTCCAAAGATCAAGTGAATTCTAAAAACACCTTTATAATTGAAATGGGGCAATTTTTGACGAAGATATGGCCATTTATTTCAAGGTAGACACTTTTTAATGCTTTCCATATATTTTCTATTTATCGAAGAATATCCCTTAATATCTTTCTTAGATGAGTCGGAAGTCAAATTATTTTAATGCAGTTTTGTTCCAAAGATTAAGTGAATTCTAAAAACACCTTTATAATTGAAATGGGGCAATTTTTGACGAAGATATGGCCATTTATTTCAAGGTACACCCTATTTAATGCTTTCCATATATTTTCTATTTATCGAAGAATATCCCTTAATATCTTTCTTAGATGAGTCGGAAGTCAAATTATTTTAATGCAGTTTTGTTCCAAAGATCAAGTGAATTCTAAAAACACCTTTATAATTGAAATGGGGCAATTTTTGACGAAGATATGGCCATTTATTTCAAGGTAGACCCTATTTAATGCTTTCCATATATTTTCTATTTATCAAAGAATATCCCTTAATATCTTTCTTAGATGAGTCGGAAGTCAAATTATTTTAATGCAGTTTTGTTCCAAAGATCAAGTGAATTCTAAAAACACCTTTATAATTGAAATGGGGCAATTTTTGACGAAGATATGGCCATTATTTCAAGGTAGACCCTATTTAATGCTTTCCATATATTTTCTATTTATCGAAGAATATCCCTTAATATCTGTCTTAGATGAGTCGGAAGTCAACTTAGTTTAAATGCAGTTTTGTTCCAAAGATCAAGTGATTTCTGAAAACATCTTTATAATAGAAATGGGGCAATTTTTGACGAAGATATGGCCATTTATTTCAAGGTAGACCCTATTTAATGCTTTCCATATATTTTCTATTTATCAAAGAATATCCCTTAATATCTTTCTTACATGAGTCGGAAATCAAAATATTTTAATGCAGTTTTGTTTCAAAGATCAAGTGAATTCTAAAAACACCTTTATAATTGAAATGGGGCAATTTTTGACGAAGATATGGCCATTTATTTCAAGGTAGACCCTATTTAATGCTTTCCATATATTTTCTATTTATCGAAGAATATCCCTTAATATCTTTCTTAGATGAGTCGGAAGTCAAATTATTTTAATGGAGTTTTGTTCCAAAGATCGAGTGAATTCTAAAAACACCTTTATAATTGAAGTGGGGCAATTTTTGACGAAGATATGGCCATTTATTTCAAGGTAGACCCTATTTAATGCTTTCCATATATTTTCTATTTATCGAAGAATATCCCTTAATATCTTTCTTAGATGAGTCGGAAGTCAAATTATTTTAATGCAGTTTTGTTCCAAAGATCAAGCGAATTCTAAAAACACCTTTATAATTGAAGTGGGGCAATTTTTGACGAAGATATGGCCATTTATTTCAAGGTAGACCCTATTTAATGCTTTCCATATATTTTCTATTTATCGAAGAATATCCCTTAATATCTTTTTTAGATGAGTCGGAAGTCAAATTATTTTAATGCAGTTTTGTTCCAAAGATCAAGTGAATTTTAAAAACACCTTTATAATTGAAATGGGGTAATTTTTGACGAAGATATGGCCATTTATTTCAAGGTAGACCCTATTTAATGCTTTCCATATATTTTCTATTTATCGAAGAATATCCCTTAATATCTTTCTTAGATGAGTCGGAAGTCAAATTATTTTAATGGAGTTTTGTTTCAAAGAGCAAGCGAATTCTAAAAACACCTTTATAATTGAAATGGGGCAATTTTAGATGAAGATATGGCCATTTATTTCAAGGTAGACCCTATTTAATGCTTTCCATATATTTTCTATTTATCGAAGAATATCCCTTAATATCTTTCTTAGATGAGTCGGAAGTCAAATTATTTTAATGCAGTTTTGTTCCAAAGATCAAGTGAATTCTAAAAACACCTTTATAATTGAAATGGGGCAATTTTTGACGAAGATATGGCCATTTATTTCAAGGTAGACCCTATTTAATGCTTTCCATATATTTTCTATTTATCGAAGAATATCCCTTAATATCTTTCTTAGATGAGTCGGAAGTCAAATTATTTTAATGGAGTTTTGTTCCAAAGATCGAGTGAATTCTAAAAACACCTTTATAATTGAAATGGGGCAATTTTTGACGAAGATATGGCCATTTATTTCAAGGTAGACCCTATTTAATGCTTTCCATATATTTTCTATTTATCGAAGAATATCCCTTAATATCTTTCTTAGATGAGTCGGAAGTCAAATTATTTTAATGCAGTTTTGTTCCAAAGATCAAGCGAATTCTAAAAACACCTTTATAATTGAAGTGGGGCAATTTTTGACGAAGATATGGCCATTTATTTCAAGGTAGACCCTATTTAATGCTTTCCATATATTTTCTATTTATCGAAGAATATCCCTTAATATCTTTCTTAGATGAGTCGGAAGTCAAATTATTTTAATGCAGTTTTGTTCCAAAGATCAAGTGAATTCTAAAAACACCTTTATAATTGAAATGGGGCAATTTTTGACGAAGATATGGCCATTTATTTCAAGGTAGACCCTATTTAATGCTTTCCATATATTTTCTATTTATCGAAGAATATCCCTTAATATCTTTCTTAGATGAGTCGGAAGTCAAATTATTTTAATGCAGTTTTGTTCCAAAGATAGAGCGAATTCTAAAAACACCTTTATAATTGAAATTGGGCAATTTTAGACGAAGATATGGCCATTTATTTCAAGGTAGACCCTATTTAATGCTTTCCATATATTTTCTATTTATCGAAGAATATCCCTTAATATCTTTCTTAGATGAGTCGGAAGTCAAATTATTTTAATGCAGTTTTGTTCGAAAGATCTAGTGAATTCTAAAAACACCTTTATAATTGAAGTGGGGCAATTTTTGACGAAGATATGGCCATTTATTTCAAGGTAGACCCTATTTAATGCTTTCCATATATTTTCTATTTATCGAATATCCCTTAATATCTTTCTTAGATGAGTCGGAAGTCAAATTATTTTAATGCAGTTTTGTTTGAAAGATCGAGTGAATTCTAAAAACACCTTTATAATTGAAATGGGGCAATTTTTGACGAAGATATGGCCATTTATTTCAAGGTAGACCCTATTTATTGCCTTCCATATATTTTCTATTTATCGAAGAATATCCCTTAATATCTTTCTTAGATGAGTCGGAAGTCAAATTATTTTAATGCAGTTTTGTTCCAAAGATCGAGCGAATTCTAAAAACACCTTTATAATTGAAATGGGGCAATTTTTGACGAAGATATGGCCATTTATTTCAAGGTTGACCCTATTTAATGTTTGGCTTATATTTTCTATTAATCGAAGAATATCCCTTAATATCTTTCTTAGATGAGTCGGAAGTCAAAATATTTTAATGCAGTTTTGTTCCAAAGATCAAGTGAATTCTAAAAACACCTTTATAATTGAAATGGGGCAATTTTTGACGAAGAAATGGCCATTTATTTCAAGGTAGACCCTATTTAATGCTTTCCATATATTTTCTATTTATCGAAGAATATCCCTTAATATCTTTCTTAGATGAGTCGAAAGTTAAATTGTTTTAATGCAGTTTTGTTTCAAAGATCAAGTGAATTCTAAAAACACCTTTATAATTGAAATTGGGCAATTTTAGATGAAGATATGGCCATTTATTTCAAGGTAGACCCTATTTATTGCCTTCCATATATTTTCTATTTATCGAAGAATATCCCTTAATATCTTTCTTAGATGAGTCGGAAGTCAAATTATTTTAATGCAGTTTTGTTCCAAAGATCGAGCGAATTCTAAAAACACCTTTATAATTGAAATGGGGCAATTTTTGACGAAGATATGGCCATTTATTTCAAGGTAGACCCTATTTAATGCTTTCCATATATTTTCTATTTATCGAAGAATATCCCTTAATATCTTTCTTAGATGAGTCGGAAGTCAAAATATTTTAATGCAGTTTTGTTCCAAAGATCAAGTGAATTCTAAAAACACCTTTATAATTGAAATGGGGCAATTTTTGACGAAGAAATGGCCATTTATTTCAAGGTAGACCCTATTTAATGCTTTCCATATATTTTCTATTTATCGAAGAATATCCCTTAATATCTTTCTTAGATGAGTCGGAAGTCAAATTATTTTAATGCAGTTTTGTTCCAAAGATGAAGTGAATTCTAAAAACACCTTTATAATTGAAATGCAACAATTTTTGACGAAGATATGGCCATTTATTTCAAGGTTGACCCTATTTAATGCTTTCCATATATTTTCTATTTATCGAATATCCCTTAATATCTTTCTTAGATGAGTCGGAAGTCAAATTATTTTAATGCAGTTTTGTTCCAAAGATCAAGTGAATTCTAAAAGCACCTTTATAATTGAAACGGGGCAATTTTAGATGAAGATATGGCCATTTATTTCAAGGTTGACCCTATTTAATGTTTGGCTTATATTTTCTATTAATCGAAGAATATCCCTTAATATCTTTCTTAGATGAGTCGGAAGTCAAATTATTTTAATGCAGTTTTGTTCCAAAGATCGAGCGAATTCTAAAATCACCTTTATAATTGAAGTGGGGCATTTTTTGACGAAGATATGGCCATTTATTTCAAGGTAGACCCTATTTAATGCTTTCCATATATTTTCTATTTATCAAAGAATATTCCTTAATATCTTTCTTAGATGAGTCGGAAGTCAAAATATTTTAATGCAGTTTTGTTCCAAAGATTAAGCGAATTCTAAAAACACCTTTATAATTGAAGTGGGGCAATTTTTGACGAAGATATGGCCATTTATTTCAAGGTAGACCCTATTTAATGCTTTCCATATATTTTCTATTTATCGAATATCCCTTAATATCTTTCTTAGATGAGTCGGAAGTCAAATTATTTTCATGCAGTTTTGTTTGAAAGATCGAGTGAATTCTAAAAACACCTTTATAATTGAAATGGGGCAATTTTTGACGAAGATATGGCCATTTATTTCAAGGTAGACCCTATTTAATGTTTTCCATATATTTTCTATTTATCGAAGAATATCCCTTAATATCTTTCTTAGATGAGTCGGAAGTCAAATTATTTTAATGCAGTTTTGTTCCAAAGATCAAGTGAATTCTAAAAACACCTTCATAATTGAAATGGGGCAATTTTTGACGAAGATATGGCCATTTATTTCAAGGTAGACCCTATTTAATGCTTTCCATATATTTTCTATTTATCGAAGAATATCCCTTAATATCTTTCTTAGATGAGTCGGAAGTCAACTTATTTTAATGCAGTTTTGTTCCAAAGATCGAGTGAATTCTAAAAACACCTTTATAATAGAAATGGGGCAATTTTTGACGAAGAAATGGCCATTTATTTCAAGGTAGACCCTATTTAATGCTTTCCATATATTTTCTATTTATCGAATATCCCTTAATATCTTTCTTAGATGAGTCGGAAGTCAAAATATTTTAATGCAGTTTTGTTTCAAAGATCAAGTGAATTCTAAAAACACCTTTATAATTGAAATGGGGCAATTTTTGACGAAGATATGGCCATTTATTTCAAGGTAGACCCTATTTAATGCTTTCCATATATTTTCTATTTATCGAAGAATATCCCTTAATATCTTTTTTAGATGAGTCGGAAGTCAAATTATTTTAATGCAGTTTTGTTCCAAAGATCAAGTGAATTCTAAAATCACCTTTATAATTGAAATGGGGTAATTTTTGACGAAGATATGGCCATTTATTTCAAGGTAGACACTATTTAATGCTTTCCATATATTTTCTATTTATCGAAGAATATCCCTTAATATCTTTCTTAGATGAGTCGGAAGTCAAATTATTTTAATGGAGTTTTGTTTCAAAGAGCAAGCGAATTCTAAAAACACCTTTATAATTGAAATTGGGCAATTTTAGATGAAGATATGGCCATTTATTTCAAGGTAGACCCTATTTAATGCTTTCCATATATTTTCTATTTATCGAAGAATATCCCTTAATATCTTTCTTAGATGAGTCGGAAGTCAAATTATTTTAATGCAGTTTTGTTCCAAAGATCAAGTGAATTTTAAAAACACCTTTATAATTGAAATGGGGTAATTTTTGACGAAGATATGGCCATTTATTTCAAGGTAGACCCTATTTAATGCTTTCCATATATTTTCTATTTATCGAAGAATATCCCTTAATATCTTTCTTAGATGAGTCGGAAGTCAAATTATTTTAATGGAGTTTTGTTTCAAAGATCAAGCGAATTCTAAAAACACCTTTATAATTGAAATTGGGCAATTTTAGATGAAGATATGGCCATTTATTTCAAGGTAGACCCTATTTAATGCTTTCCATATATTTTCTATTTATCGAAGAATATCCCTTAATATCTTTCTTAGATGAGTCGGAAGTCAAATTATTTTAATGCAGTTTTGTTCGAAAGATCGAGTGAATTCTAAAAACACCTTTATAATTGAAATGGGGCAATTTTTGACGAAGATATGGCCATTTATTTCAAGGTAGACCCTATTTAATGTTTGGCTTATATTTTCTATTAATCGAAGAATATCCCTTAATATCTTTCTTAGATGAGTCGGAAGTCAAATTATTTTAATGCAGTTTTGTTCCAAAGATCAAGTGAATTCTAAAAACACCTTTATAATTGAAATGGGGCAATTTTTGACGAAGATATGGCCATTTATTTCAAGGTAGACCCTATTTAATGCTTTCCATATATTTTCTATTTATCGAAGAATATCCCTTAATATCTTTCTTAGATGAGTCGGAAGTCAAATTATTTTAATGCAGTTTTGTTCCAAAGATCGAGTGAATTCTAAAAACACCTTTATAATTGAAATGGGGCAATTTTTGACGAAGATATGGCCATTTATTTCAAGGTAGACCCTATTTAATGCTTTCCATATATTTTCTATTTATCGAAGAATATCCCTTAATATCTTTCTTAGATGAGTCGGAAGTCAAATTATTTTAATGCAGTTTTGTTCCAAAGATCGAGCGAATTCTAAAAACACCTTTATAATTGAAATGGGGCAATTTTTGACGAAGATATGGCCATTTATTTCAAGGTAGACCCTATTTAATGCTTGCCATATATTTTCTATTTATCGAAGAATATCCCTTAATATCTTTCTTAGATGAGTCGGAAGTCAAAATATTTTAATGCAGTTTTGTTCCAAAGATCAAGTGAATTCTAAAAACACCTTTATAATTGAAATGGGGCAATTTTTGACGAAGAAATGGCCATTTATTTCAAGGTAGACCCTATTTAATGCTTTCCATATATTTTCTATTTATCGAAGAATATCCCTTAATATCTTTCTTAGATGAGTCGAAAGTTAAATTGTTTTAATGCAGTTTTGTTTCAAAGATCGAGTGAATTCTAAAAACACCTTTATAATTGAAATTGGGCAATTTTAGATGAAGATATGGCCATTTATTTCAAGGTAGACCCTATTTATTGCCTTCCATATATTTTCTATTTATCGAAGAATATCCCTTAATATCTTTCTTAGATGAGTCGGAAGTCAAATTATTTTAATGCAGTTTTGTTCCAAAGATCGAGCGAATTCTAAAAACACCTTTATAATTGAAATGGGGCAATTTTTGACGAAGATATGGCCATTTATTTCAAGGTAGACCCTATTTAATGCTTTCCATATATTTTCTATTTATCGAAGAATATCCCTTAATATCTTTCTTAGATGAGTCGGAAGTCAAAATATTTTAATGCAGTTTTGTTCCAAAGATCAAGTGAATTCTAAAAACACCTTTATAATTGAAATGGGGCAATTTTTGACGAAGAAATGGCCATTTATTTCAAGGTAGACCCTATTTAATGCTTTCCATATATTTTCTATTTATCGAAGAATATCCCTTAATATCTCTCTTACATGAGTCGGAAGTCAAAATATTTTAATGCAGTTTTGTTCCAAAGATGAAGTGAATTCTAAAAACACCTTTATAATTGAAATGCAGCAATTTTTGACGAAGATATGGCCATTTATTTCAAGGTTGACCCTATTTAATGCTTTCCATATATTTTCTATTTATCGAAGATATCCCTTAATATCTTTCTTAGATGAGTCGGAAGTCAAATTATTTTAATGCAGTTTTGTTCCAAAGATGAAGTGAATTCTAAAAACACCTTTATAATTGAAATGGAACAATTTTTGACGAAGATATGGCCATTTATTTCAAGGTAGACCCTATTTATTGCCTTCCATATATTTTCTATTTATCGAAGAATATCCCTTAATATCTTTCTTAGATGAGTCGGAAGTCAAATTATTTTAATGCAGTTTTGTTCCAAAGATCGAGCGAATTCTAAAAACACCTTTATAATTGAAATGGGGCAATTTTTGACGAAGATATGGCCATTTATTTCAAGGTAGACCCTATTTAATGCTTTCCATATATTTTCTATTTATCGAAGAATATCCCTTAATATCTTTCTTACATGAATCGCAAGTCAAAATATTTTAATGCAGTTTTGTTCCAAAGATTAAGCGAATTCTAAAAACACCTTTATAATTGAAGTGGGGCAATTTTTGACGAAGATATGGCCATTTATTTCAAGGTAGACCCTATTTAATGCTTTCCATATATTTTCTATTTATCGAAGATATCCCTTAATATCTTTCTTAGATGAGTCGGAAGTCAAATTATTTTCATGCAGTTTTGTTTGAAAGATCAAGTGAATTCTAAAAACACCTTTATAATTGAAATGGGGCAATTTTTGACGAAGATATGGCCATTTATTTCAAGGTAGACCCTATTTAATGTTTTCCATATATTTTCTATTTATCGAAGAATATCCCTTAATATCTTTCTTAGATGAGTCGGAAGTCAAATTATTTTAATGCAGTTTTGTTCCAAAGATCAAGTGAATTCTAAAAACACCTTCATAATTGAAATGGGGCAATTTTTGACGAAGATATGGCCATTTATTTCAAGGTAGACCCTATTTAATGCTTTCCATATATTTTCTATTTATCGAAGAATATCCCTTAATATCTTTCTTAGATGAGTCGGAAGTCAACTTATTTTAATGCAGTTTTGTTCCAAAGATCGAGTGAATTCTAAAAACACCTTTATAATAGAAATGGGGCAATTTTTGACGAAGAAATGGCCATTTATTTCAAGGTAGACCCTATTTAATGCTTTCAATATATTTTCTATTTATCAAAGAATATCCCTTAATATCTTTCTTAGATGAGTCGGAAGTCAAATTATTTTAATGCAGTTTTGTTCCAAAGATCAAGTGAATTCTAAAAACACCTTTATAATTGAAATGGGGCAATTTTTGACGAAGATATGGCCATTTATTTCAAGGTAGACCCTATTTAATGCTTTCCATATATTTTCTATTTATCGAAGAATATCCCTTAATATCTTTTTTAGATGAGTCGGAAGTCAAATTATTTTAATGCAGTTTTGTTCCAAAGATCAAGTGAATTCTAAAATCACCTTTATAATTGAAATGGGGTAATTTTTGACGAAGATATGGCCATTTATTTCAAGGTAGACACTATTTAATGCTTTCCATATATTTTCTATTTATCGAAGAATATCCCTTAATATCTTTCTTAGATGAGTCGGAAGTCAAATTATTTTAATGGAGTTTTGTTTCAAAGAGCAAGCGAATTCTAAAAACACCTTTATAATTGAAATTGGGCAATTTTAGATGAAGATATGGCCATTTATTTCAAGGTAGACCCTATTTAATGCTTTCCATATATTTTCTATTTATCGAAGAATATCCCTTAATATCTTTCTTAGATGAGTCGGAAGTCAAATTATTTTAATGCAGTTTTGTTCCCAAAGATCAAGTGAATTCTAAAATCACCTTTATAATTGAAATGGGGTAATTTTTGACGAAGATATGGCCATTTATTTCAAGGTAGACACTATTTAATGCTTTCCATATATTTTCTATTTATCGAAGAATATCCCTTAATATCTTTCTTAGATGAGTCGGAAGTCAAATTATTTTAATGGAGTTTTGTTTCAAAGAGCAAGCGAATTCTAAAAACACCTTTATAATTGAAATTGGGCAATTTTAGATGAAGATATGGCCATTTATTTCAAGGTAGACCCTATTTAATGCTTTCCATATATTTTCTATTTATCGAAGAATATCCCTTAATATCTTTCTTAGATGAGTCGGAAGTCAAATTATTTTAATGCAGTTTTGTTCCAAAGATCAAGTGA
>NW_025063241.1:0-20649 GCF_018153295.1 Drosophila grimshawi | reverse complement strand
TTTCCAAATTCAAACGGATGTATCTTCGCCAATAATTGTCAGAAGTTAGAATTTCTTTCAACATTATGAAGCCCTTTTTATATATTTTGACTCTGCATCAAAAGCTGAAAATATGTAGTCTCGAAGTCATTTCGAGAAATTGACGTTTTAAGTTTCTGTTTCCAAATTCAAACGGATGTATCTTCGCCAATAATTGTCAGAAGTTAGAATTTTTTCAACATTATGAAGCCCTTTTTATATATTTTGATTCTGCACCAAAAGCTGAAAATATGTAGTCTAGAAGTCATTTCGAGAAATTGACGTTTTAAGTTTCTGTTTCCAAATTCAAACGGATGTATCTTCGCCAATAATTGTCAGAAGTTAGAATTTCTTTCAACATTATGAAGCCCTTTTTATATATTTTGACTCTGCATCAAAAGCTGAAAATATGTAGTCTCGAAGTCATTTCGAGAAATTGACGTTTTAAGTTTCTGTTTCCAAATTCAAACGGATGTATCTTCGCCAATAATTGTCAGAAGTTAGAATTTCTTTCAACATTATGAAGCCCTTTTTATATATTTTGATTCTGCATCAAAAGCTGAAAATATGTAGTCTTGAAGTCATTTCGAGAAATTGACGTTTTAAGTTTCTGTTTCCAAATTCAAACGGATGTATCTTCGCCAATAATTGTCAGAAGTTAGAATTTCTTTCAACATTATGAAGCCCTTTTTATATATTTTGACTCTGCATCAAAAGCTGAAAATATGTAGTCTCGAAGTCATTTCGAGAAATTGACGTTTTAAGTTTCTGTTTCCAAATTCAAACGGATGTATCTTCGCCAATAATTGTCAGAAGTTAGAATTTCTTTCAACATTATGAAGCCCTTTTTATATATTTTGACTCTGCATCAAAAGCTGAAAATATGTAGTCTCGAAGTCATTTCGAGAAATTGACGTTTTAAGTTTCTGTTTCCAAATTCAAACGGATGTATCTTCGCCAATAATTGTCAGAAGTTAGAATTTCTTTCAACATTATGAAGCCCTTTTTATATATTTTGACTCTGCATCAAAAGCTGAAAATATGTAGTCTCGAAGTCATTTCGAGAAATTGACGTTTTAAGTTTCTGTTTCCAAATTCAAACGGATGTATCTTCGCCAATAATTGTCAGAAGTTAGAATTTCTTTCAACATTATGAAGCCCTTTTTATATATTTTGACTCTGCATCAAAAGCTGAAAATATGTAGTCTCGAAGTCATTTCGAGAAATTGACGTTTTAAGTTTCTGTTTCCAAATTCAAACGGATGTATCTTCGCCAATAATTGTCAGAAGTTAGAATTTCTTTCAACATTATGAAGCCCTTTTTATATATTTTGACTCTGCATCAAAAGCTGAAAATATGTAGTCTCGAAGTCATTTCGAGAAATTGACGTTTTAAGTTTCTGTTTCCAAATTCAAACGGATGTATCTTCGCCAATAATTGTCAGAAGTTAGAATTTCTTTCAACATTATGAAGCCCTTTTTATATATTTTGACTCTGCATCAAAAGCTGAAAATATGTAGTCTCGAAGTCATTTCGAGAAATTGACGTTTTAAGTTTCTGTTTCCAAATTCAAACGGATGTATCTTCGCCAATAATTGTCAGAAGTTAGAATTTCTTTCAACATTATGAAGCCCTTTTTATATATTTTGATTCTGCATCAAAAGCTGAAAATATGTAGTCTCGAAGTCATTTCGAGAAATTGACGTTTTAAGTTTCTGTTTCCAAATTCAAACGGATGTATCTTCGCCAATAATTGTCAGAAGTTAGAATTTCTTTCAACATTATGAAGCCCTTTTTATATATTTTGATTCTGCATCAAAAGCTGAAAATATGTAGTCTCGAAGTCATTTCGAGAAATTGACGTTTTAAGTTTCTGTTTCCAAATTCAAACGGATGTATCTTCGCCAATAATTGTCAGAAGTTAGAATTTCTTTCAACATTATGAAGCCCTTTTTATATATTTTGACTCTGCATCAAAAGCTGAAAATATGTAGTCTCGAAGTCATTTCGAGAAATTGACGTTTTAAGTTTCTGTTTCCAAATTCAAACGGATGTATCTTCGCCAATAATTGTCAGAAGTTAGAATTTCTTTCAACATTATGAAGCCCTTTTTATATATTTTGACTCTGCATCAAAAGCTGAAAATATGTAGTCTCGAAGTCATTTCGAGAAATTGACGTTTTAAGTTTCTGTTTCCAAATTCAAACGGATGTATCTTCGCCAATAATTGTCAGAAGTTAGAATTTCTTTCAACATTATGAAGCCCTTTTTATATATTTTGATTCTGCATCAAAAGCTGAAAATATGTAGTCTCGAAGTCATTTCGAGAAATTGACGTTTTAAGTTTCTGTTTCCAAATTCAAACGGATGTATCTTCGCCAATAATTGTCAGAAGTTAGAATTTTCTTTCACATTACGAAGCCCTTTTTATATATTTTGACTCTGCATCAAATGCTGAAAATATGTAGTCTCGAAGTCATTTCGAGAAATTGACGTTTTAAGTTTCTATTTCGAAATTCAAACGGACGTATCTCCGCCAATAATTGTCAAAAGCTAGAATTTCTTTCAACATTATGAAGCCTTTTTTATATATTTTGATTCTGCATCAAAAGCGAAAAATATATAGTCTCAATGTCATTTTGAGAAATTTACGTTTTAAGTTTCTGTTTCCAAATTCAAACGGATGTATCTTCGTCAATAATTGTCAGAAGTCAGAATTTCTTTCAACATTATGAAGCCCTTTTTATATATTTTGACTCTGCATCAAAAGCTGAAAATATGTAGTCTCGAAGTCATTTCGAGAAATTGACGTTTTAAGTTTCTGTTTCCAAATTCAAACGGATGTATCTTCGCCAATAATTGTCAGAAGTTAGAATTTCTTTCAACATTATGAAGCCCTTTTTATATATTTTGATTCTGCATCAAAAGCTGAAAATATGTAGTCTCGAAGTCATTTCGAGAAATTGACGTTTTAAGTTTCTGTTTCCAAATTCAAACGGATGTATCTTCGCCAATAATTGTCAGAAGTTAGAATTTCTTTCAACATTATGAAGCCCTTTTTATATATTTTGATTCTGCATCAAAAGCTGAAAATATGTAGTCTCGAAGTCATTTCGAGAAATTGACGTTTTAAGTTTCTGTTTCCAAATTCAAACGGATGTATCTTCGCCAATAATTGTCAGAAGTTAGAATTTCTTTCAACATTATGAAGCCCTTTTTATATATTTTGATTCTGCATCAAAAGCTGAAAATATGTAGTCTCGAAGTCATTTCGAGAAATTGACGTTTTAAGTTTCTGTTTCCAAATTCAAACGGATGTATCTTCGCCAATAATTGTCAGAAGTTAGAATTTCTTTCAACATTATGAAGCCCTTTTTATATATTTTGACTCTGCATCAAAAGCTGAAAATATGTAGTCTCGAAGTCATTTCGAGAAATTGACGTTTTAAGTTTCTGTTTCCAAATTCAAACGGATGTATCTTCGCCAATAATTGTCAGAAGTTAGAATTTCTTTCAACATTATGAAGCCCTTTTTATATATTTTGACTCTGCATCAAAAGCTGAAAATATGTAGTCTCGAAGTCATTTCGAGAAATTGACGTTTTAAGTTTCTGTTTCCAAATTCAAACGGATGTATCTTCGCCAATAATTGTCAGAAGTTAGAATTTCTTTCAACATTATGAAGCCCTTTTTATATATTTTGATTCTGCATCAAAAGCTGAAAATATGTAGTCTCGAAGTCATTTCGAGAAATTGACGTTTTAAGTTTCTGTTTCCAAATTCAAACGGATGTATCTTCGCCAATAATTGTCAGAAGTTAGAATTTCTTTCAACATTATGAAGCCCTTTTTATATATTTTGATTCTGCATCAAAAGCTGAAAATATGTAGTCTCGAAGTCATTTCGAGAAATTGACGTTTTAAGTTTCTGTTTCCAAATTCAAACGGATGTATCTTCGCCAATAATTGTCAGAAGTTAGAATTTCTTTCAACATTATGAAGCCCTTTTTATATATTTTGACTCTGCATCAAAAGCTGAAAATATGTAGTCTCGAAGTCATTTCGAGAAATTGACGTTTTAAGTTTCTGTTTCCAAATTCAAACGGATGTATCTTCGCCAATAATTGTCAGAAGTTAGAATTTCTTTCAACATTATGAAGCCCTTTTTATATATTTTGATTCTGCATCAAAAGCTGAAAATATGTAGTCTCGAAGTCATTTCGAGAAATTGACGTTTTAAGTTTCTGTTTCCAAATTCAAACGGATGTATCCTCGCCAATAATTGTCAGAAGTCAGAATTTCTTTCAACATTATGAAGCCCTTTTTATATATTTTGATTCTGCATCAAAAGCGGAAAATATGTAGTCTCGAAGTCATTTCGAGAAATTGACGTTTTAAGTTTCTGTTTCCAAATTCAAACGGATGTATCTTCGCCAATAATTGTCAGAAGTTAGAATTTCTTTCAACATTATGAAGCCCTTTTTATATATTTTGATTCTGCATCAAAAGCTGAAAATATGTAGTCTCGAAGTCATTTCGAGAAATTGACGTTTTAAGTTTCTGTTTCCAAATTCAAACGGATGTATCTTCGCCAATAATTGTCAGAAGTTAGAATTTCTTTCAACATTATGAAGCCCTTTTTATATATTTTGATTCTGCATCAAAAGCTGAAAATATGTAGTCTTGAAGTCATTTCGAGAAATTGACGTTTTAAGTTTCTGTTTCCAAATTCAAACGGACGTATCTTCGCCAATAATTGTCAGAAGTTAGAATTTCTTTCAACATTATGAAGCCCTTTTTATATATTTTGACTCTGCATCAAAAGCGAAAAATATATAGTCTCAATGTCATTTTGAGAAATTGACGTTTTAAGTTTCTGTTTCCAAATTCAAACGGATGTATCTTCGCCATTACTTGTCAGAAGTTAGAATTTCTTTCAACATTATGAAGCCCTTTTTATATATTTTGATTCTGCATCAAAAGCTGAAAATATGTAGTCTCGAAGTCATTTCGAGAAATTGACGTTTTAAGTTTCTGTTTCCAAATTCAAACGGATGTATCTTCGCCAATAATTGTCAGAAGTTAGAATTTCTTTCAACATTATGAAGCCCTTTTTATATATTTTGATTCTGCATCAAAAGCTGAAAATATGTAGTCTCGAAGTCATTTCGAGAAATTGACGTTTTAAGTTTCTGTTTCCAAATTCAAACGGATGTATCTTCGCCAATAATTGTCAGAAGTTAGAATTTCTTTCAACATTATGAAGCCCTTTTTATATATTTTGACTCTGCATCAAAAGCTGAAAATATGTAGTCTCGAAGTCATTTCGAGAAATTGACGTTTTAAGTTTCTGTTTCCAAATTCAAACGGACGTATCTCCGCCAATAATTGTCAAAAGCTAGAATTTCTTTCAACATTATGAAGCCTTTTTTACATATTTTGACTCTGCATCAAAAGCGAAAAATATATAGTCTCAATGTCATTTTGAGAAATTTACGTTTTAAGTTTCTGTTTCCAAATTCAAACGGATGTATCTTCGTCAATAATTGTCAGAAGTTAGAATTTCTTTCAACATTATGAAGCCCTTTTTATATATTTTGACTCTGCATCAAAAGCTGAAAATATGTGGTCTTGAAGTCAATTCGAGAAATTGACGTTTTAAGTTTCTGTTTCCAAATTCAAACGGATGTATCTTCGCCAATAATTGTCAGAAGTCAGAATTTCTTTCAACATTATGAAGCCCTTTTTATATATTTTGACTCTGCATCAAAAGCTGAAAATATGTAGTCTCGAAGTCATTTCGAGAAATTGACGTTTTAAGTTTCTGTTTCCAAATTCAAACGGATGTATCTTCGCCAATAATTGTCAGAAGTTAGAATTTCTTTCAACATTATGAAGCCCTTTTTATATATTTTGACTCTGCATCAAAAGCTGAAAATATGTAGTCTCGAAGTCATTTCGAGAAATTGACGTTTTAAGTTTCTGTTTCCAAATTCAAACGGATGTATCTTCGCCAATAATTGTCAGAAGTTAGAATTTCTTTCAACATTATGAAGCCCTTTTTATATATTTTGACTCTGCATCAAAAGCTGAAAATATGTAGTCTCGAAGTCATTTCGAGAAATTGACGTTTTAAGTTTCTGTTTCCAAATTCAAACGGATGTATCTTCGCCAATAATTGTCAGAAGTTAGAATTTCTTTCAACATTATGAAGCCCTTTTTATATATTTTGACTCTGCATCAAAAGCTGAAAATATGTAGTCTCGAAGTCATTTCGAGAAATTGACGTTTTAAGTTTCTGTTTCCAAATTCAAACGGATGTATCTTCGCCAATAATTGTCAGAAGTTAGAATTTCTTTCAACATTATGAAGCCCTTTTTATATATTTTGATTCTGCATCAAAAGCTGAAAATATGTAGTCTCGAAGTCATTTCGAGAAATTGACGTTTTAAGTTTCTGTTTCCAAATTCAAACGGATGTATCTTCGCCAATAATTGTCAGAAGTTAGAATTTCTTTCAACATTATGAAGCCCTTTTTATATATTTTGACTCTGCATCAAAAGCTGAAAATATGTAGTCTCGAAGTCATTTCGAGAAATTGACGTTTTAAGTTTCTGTTTCCAAATTCAAACGGATGTATCTTCGCCAATAATTGTCAGAAGTTAGAATTTCTTTCAACATTATGAAGCCCTTTTTATATATTTTGACTCTGCATCAAAAGCTGAAAATATGTAGTCTCGAAGTCATTTCGAGAAATTGACGTTTTAAGTTTCTGTTTCCAAATTCAAACGGATGTATCTTCGCCAATAATTGTCAGAAGTTAGAATTTCTTTCAACATTATGAAGCCCTTTTTATATATTTTGATTCTGCATCAAAAGCTGAAAATATGTAGTCTCGAAGTCATTTCGAGAAATTGACGTTTTAAGTTTCTGTTTCCAAATTCAAACGGATGTATCTTCGCCAATAATTGTCAGAAGTTAGAATTTCTTTCAACATTATGAAGCCCTTTTTATATATTTTGACTCTGCATCAAAAGCTGAAAATATGTAGTCTCGAAGTCATTTCGAGAAATTGACGTTTTAAGTTTCTGTTTCCAAATTCAAACGGATGTATCTTCGCCAATAATTGTCAGAAGTTAGAATTTCTTTCAACATTATGAAGCCCTTTTTATATATTTTGACTCTGCATCAAAAGCTGAAAATATGTAGTCTCGAAGTCATTTCGAGAAATTGACGTTTTAAGTTTCTGTTTCCAAATTCAAACGGATGTATCTTCGCCAATAATTGTCAGAAGTTAGAATTTCTTTCAACATTATGAAGCCCTTTTTATATATTTTGACTCTGCATCAAAAGCTGAAAATATGTAGTCTCAAAGTCATTTCGAGAAATTGACGTTTTAAGTTTCTGTTTCCAAATTCAAACGGATGTATCTTCGCCAATAATTGTCAGAAGTTAGAATTTCTTTCAACATTATGAAGCCCTTTTTATATATTTTGACTCTGCATCAAAAGCTGAAAATATGTAGTCTCGAAGTCATTTCGAGAAATTGACGTTTTAAGTTTCTGTTTCCAAATTCAAACGGATGTATCTTCGCCAATAATTGTCAGAAGTTAGAATTTCTTTCAACATTATGAAGCCCTTTTTATATATTTTGATTCTGCATCAAAAGCTGAAAATATGTAGTCTCGAAGTCATTTCGAGAAATTGACGTTTTAAGTTTCTGTTTCCAAATTCAAACGGATGTATCTTCGCCAATAATTGTCAGAAGTCAGAATTTCTTTCAACATTATGAAGCCCTTTTTATATATTTTGACTCTGCATCAAAAGCTGAAAATATGTAGTCTCGAAGTCATTTCGAGAAATTGACGTTTTAAGTTTCTATTTCGAAATTCAAACGGACGTATCTCCGCCAATAATTGTCAAAAGCTAGAATTTCTTTCAACATTATGAAGCCTTTTTTACATATTTTGACTCTGCATCAAAAGCGAAAAATATATAGTCTCAATGTCATTTTGAGAAATTTACGTTTTAAGTTTCTGTTTCCAAATTCAAACGGATGTATCTTCGTCAATAATTGTCAGAAGTTAGAATTTCTTTCAACATTATGAAGCCTTTTTATATATTTTGATTCTGCATCAAAAGCTGAAAATATGTGGTCTTGAAGTCAATTCGAGAAATTGACGTTTTAAGTGTCTGTTTCCAAATTCAAACGGATGTATCTTCGCCAATAATTGTCAGAAGTCAGAATTTCTTTCAACATTATGAAGCCCTTTTTATATATTTTGACTCTGCATCAAAAGCTGAAAATATGTAGTCTCGAAGTCATTTCGAGAAATTGACGTTTTAAGTTTCTGTTTCCAAATTCAAACGGATGTATCTTTGCCAATAATTGTCAGAAGTTAGAATTTCTTTCAACATTATGAAGCCCTTTTTATATATTTTGACTCTGCATCAAAAGCTGAAAATATGTAGTCTCGAAGTCATTTCGAGAAATTGACGTTTTAAGTTTCTGTTTCCAAATTCAAACGGATGTATCTTCGCCAATAATTGTCAGAAGTTAGAATTTTTTTCAACATTATGAAGCCCTTTTTATATATTTTGATTCTGCATCAAAAGCTGAAAATATGTAGTCTAGAAGTCATTTCGAGAAATTGACGTTTTAAGTTTCTGTTTCCAAATTCAAACGGATGTATCTTCGCCAATAATTGTCAGAAGTTAGAATTTCTTTCAACATTATGAAGCCCTTTTTATATATTTTGACTCTGCATCAAAAGCTGAAAATATGTAGTCTCGAAGTCATTTCGAGAAATTGACGTTTTAAGTTTCTGTTTCCAAATTCAAACGGATGTATCTTCGCCAATAATTGTCAGAAGTTAGAATTTCTTTCAACATTATGAAGCCCTTTTTATATATTTTGATTCTGCATCAAAAGCTGAAAATATGTAGTCTTGAAGTCAATTCGAGAAATTGACGTTTTAAGTTTCTGTTTCCAAATTCAAACGGTTGTATCTTCGCCAATAATTGTCAAAAGTTAGAATTTCTTTCAACATTATGAAGCCCTTTTTATATATTTTGACTCTGCATCAAAAGCTGAAAATATGTAGTCTCGAAGTCATTTCGAGAAATTGACGTTTTAAGTTTCTGTTTCCAAATTCAAACGGATGTATCTTCGCCAATAATTGTCAGAAGTTAGAATTTCTTTCAACATTATGAAGCCCTTTTTATATATTTTGACTCTGCATCAAAAGCTGAAAATATGTAGTCTCGAAGTCATTTCGAGAAATTGACGTTTTAAGTTTCTGTTTCCAAATTCAAACGGATGTATCTTCGCCAATAATTGTCAGAAGTTAGAATTTCTTTCAACATTATGAAGCCCTTTTTATATATTTTGACTCTGCATCAAAAGCTGAAAATATGTAGTCTCGAAGTCATTTCGAGAAATTGACGTTTTAAGTTTCTGTTTCCAAATTCAAACGGATGTATCTTCGCCAATAATTGTCAGAAGTTAGAATTTCTTTCAACATTATGAAGCCCTTTTTATATATTTTGACTCTGCATCAAAAGCTGAAAATATGTAGTCTCGAAGTCATTTCGAGAAATTGACGTTTTAAGTTTCTGTTTCCAAATTCAAACGGATGTATCTTCGCCAATAATTGTCAGAAGTTAGAATTTCTTTCAACATTATGAAGCCCTTTTTATATATTTTGATTCTGCATCAAAAGCTGAAAATATGTAGTCTCGAAGTCATTTCGAGAAATTGACGTTTTAAGTTTCTGTTTCCAAATTCAAACGGATGTATCTTCGCCAATAATTGTCAGAAGTTAGAATTTCTTTCAACATTATGAAGCCCTTTTTATATATTTTGACTCTGCATCAAAAGCTGAAAATATGTAGTCTCGAAGTCATTTCGAGAAATTGACGTTTTAAGTTTCTGTTTCCAAATTCAAACGGATGTATCTTCGCCAATAATTGTCAGAAGTTAGAATTTCTTTCAACATTATGAAGCCCTTTTTATATATTTTGACTCTGCATCAAAAGCTGAAAATATGTAGTCTCGAAGTCATTTCGAGAAATTGACGTTTTAAGTTTCTGTTTCCAAATTCAAACGGATGTATCTTCGCCAATAATTGTCAGAAGTTAGAATTTCTTTCAACATTATGAAGCCCTTTTTATATATTTTGATTCTGCATCAAAAGCTGAAAATATGTAGTCTCGAAGTCATTTCGAGAAATTGACGTTTTAAGTTTCTGTTTCCAAATTCAAACGGATGTATCTTCGCCAATAATTGTCAGAAGTTAGAATTTCTTTCAACATTATGAAGCCCTTTTTATATATTTTGATTCTGCATCAAAAGCTGAAAATATGTAGTCTCGAAGTCATTTCGAGAAATTGACGTTTTAAGTTTCTGTTTCCAAATTCAAACGGATGTATCTTCGCCAATAATTGTCAGAAGTTAGAATTTCTTTCAACATTATGAAGCCCTTTTTATATATTTTGATTCTGCATCAAAAGCTGAAAATATGTAGTCTCGAAGTCATTTCGAGAAATTGACGTTTTAAGTTTCTGTTTCCAAATTCAAACGGATGTATCTTCGCCAATAATTGTCAGAAGTTAGAATTTCTTTCAACATTATGAAGCCCTTTTTATATATTTTGACTCTGCATCAAAAGCTGAAAATATGTAGTCTCGAAGTCATTTCGAGAAATTGACGTTTTAAGTTTCTGTTTCCAAATTCAAACGGATGTATCTTCGCCAATAATTGTCAGAAGTTAGAATTTCTTTCAACATTATGAAGCCCTTTTTATATATTTTGACTCTGCATCAAAAGCTGAAAATATGTAGTCTCGAAGTCATTTCGAGAAATTGACGTTTTAAGTTTCTGTTTCCAAATTCAAACGGATGTATCTTCGCCAATAATTGTCAGAAGTTAGAATTTCTTTCAACATTATGAAGCCCTTTTTATATATTTTGACTCTGCATCAAAAGCTGAAAATATGTAGTCTCGAAGTCATTTCGAGAAATTGACGTTTTAAGTTTCTGTTTCCAAATTCAAACGGATGTATCTTCGCCAATAATTGTCAGAAGTTAGAATTTCTTTCAACATTATGAAGCCCTTTTTATATATTTTGATTCTGCATCAAAAGCTGAAAATATGTAGTCTCGAAGTCATTTCGAGAAATTGACGTTTTAAGTTTCTGTTTCCAAATTCAAACGGATGTATCTTCGCCAATAATTGTCAGAAGTTAGAATTTCTTTCAACATTATGAAGCCCTTTTTATATATTTTGATTCTGCATCAAAAGCTGAAAATATGTAGTCTCGAAGTCATTTCGAGAAATTGACGTTTTAAGTTTCTATTTCGAAATTCAAACGGACGTATCTCCGCCAATAATTGTCAAAAGCTAGAATTTCTTTCAACATTATGAAGCCTTTTTTACATATTTTGACTCTGCATCAAAAGCGAAAAATATATAGTCTCAATGTCATTTTGAGAAATTTACGTTTTAAGTTTCTGTTTCCAAATTCAAACGGATGTATCTTCGTCAATAATTGTCAGAAGTTAGAATTTCTTTCAACATTATGAAGCCTTTTTATATATTTTGATTCTGCATCAAAAGCTGAAAATATGTGGTCTTGAAGTCAATTCGAGAAATTGACGTTTTAAGTGTCTGTTTCCAAATTCAAACGGATGTATCTTCGCCAATAATTGTCAGAAGTCAGAATTTCTTTCAACATTATGAAGCCCTTTTTATATATTTTGACTCTGCATCAAAAGCTGAAAATATGTAGTCTCGAAGTCATTTCGAGAAATTGACGTTTTAAGTTTCTGTTTCCAAATTCAAACGGATGTATCTTTGCCAATAATTGTCAGAAGTTAGAATTTCTTTCAACATTATGAAGCCCTTTTTATATATTTTGACTCTGCATCAAAAGCTGAAAATATGTAGTCTCGAAGTCATTTCGAGAAATTGACGTTTTAAGTTTCTGTTTCCAAATTCAAACGGATGTATCTTCGCCAATAATTGTCAGAAGTTAGAATTTTTTTCAACATTATGAAGCCCTTTTTATATATTTTGATTCTGCATCAAAAGCTGAAAATATGTAGTCTCGAAGTCATTTCGAGAAATTGACGTTTTAAGTTTCTGTTTCCAAATTCAAACGGATGTATCTTCGCCAATAATTGTCAGAAGTTAGAATTTCTTTCAACATTATGAAGCCCTTTTTATATATTTTGACTCTGCATCAAAAGCTGAAAATATGTAGTCTCGAAGTCATTTCGAGAAATTGACGTTTTAAGTTTCTGTTTCCAAATTCAAACGGATGTATCTTCGCCAATAATTGTCAGAAGTTAGAATTTCTTTCAACATTATGAAGCCCTTTTTATATATTTTGATTCTGCATCAAAAGCTGAAAATATGTAGTCTCGAAGTCATTTCGAGAAATTGACGTTTTAAGTTTCTGTTTCCAAATTCAAACGGATGTATCTTCGCCAATAATTGTCAGAAGTTAGAATTTCTTTCAACATTATGAAGCCCTTTTTATATATTTTGACTCTGCATCAAAAGCTGAAAATATGTAGTCTCGAAGTCATTTCGAGAAATTGACGTTTTAAGTTTCTGTTTCCAAATTCAAACGGATGTATCTTCGCCAATAATTGTCAGAAGTTAGAATTTCTTTCAACATTATGAAGCCCTTTTTATATATTTTGACTCTGCATCAAAAGCTGAAAATATGTAGTCTCGAAGTCATTTCGAGAAATTGACGTTTTAAGTTTCTGTTTCCAAATTCAAACGGATGTATCTTCGCCAATAATTGTCAGAAGTTAGAATTTCTTTCAACATTATGAAGCCCTTTTTATATATTTTGACTCTGCATCAAAAGCTGAAAATATGTAGTCTCGAAGTCATTTCGAGAAATTGACGTTTTAAGTTTCTGTTTCCAAATTCAAACGGATGTATCTTCGCCAATAATTGTCAGAAGTTAGAATTTCTTTCAACATTATGAAGCCCTTTTTATATATTTTGACTCTGCATCAAAAGCTGAAAATATGTAGTCTCGAAGTCATTTCGAGAAATTGACGTTTTAAGTTTCTGTTTCCAAATTCAAACGGATGTATCTTCGCCAATAATTGTCAGAAGTTAGAATTTCTTTCAACATTATGAAGCCCTTTTTATATATTTTGATTCTGCATCAAAAGCTGAAAATATGTAGTCTCGAAGTCATTTCGAGAAATTGACGTTTTAAGTTTCTGTTTCCAAATTCAAACGGATGTATCTTCGCCAATAATTGTCAGAAGTTAGAATTTCTTTCAACATTATGAAGCCCTTTTTATATATTTTGACTCTGCATCAAAAGCTGAAAATATGTAGTCTCGAAGTCATTTCGAGAAATTGACGTTTTAAGTTTCTATTTCGAAATTCAAACGGACGTATCTCCGCCAATAATTGTCAAAAGCTAGAATTTCTTTCAACATTATGAAGCCTTTTTTACATATTTTGACTCTGCATCAAAAGCGAAAAATATATAGTCTCAATGTCATTTTGAGAAATTTACGTTTTAAGTTTCTGTTTCCAAATTCAAACGGATGTATCTTCGCCAATAATTGTCAGAAGTTAGAATTTCTTTCAACATTATGAAGCCCTTTTTATATATTTTGATTCTGCATCAAAAGCTGAAAATATGTAGTCTTGAAGTCAATTCGAGAAATTGACGTTTTAAGTTTCTGTTTCCAAATTCAAACGGATGTATCTTCGCCAATAATTGTCAGAAGTTAGAATTTCTTTCAACATTATGAAGCCCTTTTTATATATTTTGACTCTGCATCAAAAGCTGAAAATATGTAGTCTCGAAGTCATTTCGAGAAATTGACGTTTTAAGTTTCTGTTTCCAAATTCAAACGGATGTATCTTCGCCAATAATTGTCAGAAGTTAGAATTTCTTTCAACATTATGAAGCCCTTTTTATATATTTTGACTCTGCATCAAAAGCTGAAAATATGTAGTCTCGAAGTCATTTCGAGAAATTGACGTTTTAAGTTTCTGTTTCCAAATTCAAACGGATGTATCTTCGCCAATAATTGTCAGAAGTTAGAATTTCTTTCAACATTATGAAGCCCTTTTTATATATTTTGATTCTGCATCAAAAGCTGAAAATATGTAGTCTCGAAGTCATTTCGAGAAATTGACGTTTTAAGTTTCTGTTTCCAAATTCAAACGGATGTATCTTCGCCAATAATTGTCAGAAGTTAGAATTTCTTTCAACATTATGAAGCCCTTTTTATATATTTTGACTCTGCATCAAAAGCTGAAAATATGTAGTCTCGAAGTCATTTCGAGAAATTGACGTTTTAAGTTTCTGTTTCCAAATTCAAACGGATGTATCTTCGCCAATAATTGTCAGAAGTTAGAATTTCTTTCAACATTATGAAGCCCTTTTTATATATTTTGATTCTGCATCAAAAGCTGAAAATATGTAGTCTCGAAGTCATTTCGAGAAATTGACGTTTTAAGTTTCTGTTTCCAAATTCAAACGGATGTATCTTCGCCAATAATTGTCAGAAGTTAGAATTTCTTTCAACATTATGAAGCCCTTTTTATATATTTTGATTCTGCATCAAAAGCTGAAAATATGTAGTCTCGAAGTCATTTCGAGAAATTGACGTTTTAAGTTTCTGTTTCCAAATTCAAACGGATGTATCTTCGCCAATAATTGTCAGAAGTTAGAATTTCTTTCAACATTATGAAGCCCTTTTTATATATTTTGACTCTGCATCAAAAGCTGAAAATATGTAGTCTCGAAGTCATTTCGAGAAATTGACGTTTTAAGTTTCTGTTTCCAAATTCAAACGGATGTATCTTCGCCAATAATTGTCAGAAGTTAGAATTTCTTTCAACATTATGAAGCCCTTTTTATATATTTTGACTCTGCATCAAAAGCTGAAAATATGTAGTCTCGAAGTCATTTCGAGAAATTGACGTTTTAAGTTTCTGTTTCCAAATTCAAACGGATGTATCTTCGCCAATAATTGTCAGAAGTTAGAATTTCTTTCAACATTATGAAGCCCTTTTTATATATTTTGACTCTGCATCAAAAGCTGAAAATATGTAGTCTCGAAGTCATTTCGAGAAATTGACGTTTTAAGTTTCTGTTTCCAAATTCAAACGGATGTATCTTCGCCAATAATTGTCAGAAGTTAGAATTTCTTTCAACATTATGAAGCCCTTTTTATATATTTTGATTCTGCATCAAAAGCTGAAAATATGTAGTCTCGAAGTCATTTCGAGAAATTGACGTTTTAAGTTTCTGTTTCCAAATTCAAACGGATGTATCTTCGCCAATAATTGTCAGAAGTTAGAATTTCTTTCAACATTATGAAGCCCTTTTTATATATTTTGACTCTGCATCAAAAGCTGAAAATATGTAGTCTCGAAGTCATTTCGAGAAATTGACGTTTTAAGTTTCTGTTTCCAAATTCAAACGGATGTATCTTCGCCAATAATTGTCAGAAGTTAGAATTTCTTTCAACATTATGAAGCCCTTTTTATATATTTTGACTCTGCATCAAAAGCTGAAAATATGTAGTCTCGAAGTCATTTCGAGAAATTGACGTTTTAAGTTTCTGTTTCCAAATTCAAACGGATGTATCTTCGCCAATAATTGTCAGAAGTTAGAATTTCTTTCAACATTATGAAGCCCTTTTTATATATTTTGATTCTGCATCAAAAGCTGAAAATATGTAGTCTCGAAGTCATTTCGAGAAATTGACGTTTTAAGTTTCTGTTTCCAAATTCAAACGGATGTATCTTCGCCAATAATTGTCAGAAGTTAGAATTTCTTTCAACATTATGAAGCCCTTTTTATATATTTTGATTCTGCATCAAAAGCTGAAAATATGTAGTCTCGAAGTCATTTCGAGAAATTGACGTTTTAAGTTTCTGTTTCCAAATTCAAACGGATGTATCTTCGCCAATAATTGTCAGAAGTTAGAATTTCTTTCAACATTATGAAGCCCTTTTTATATATTTTGACTCTGCATCAAAAGCTGAAAATATGTAGTCTCGAAGTCATTTCGAGAAATTGACGTTTTAAGTTTCTGTTTCCAAATTCAAACGGATGTATCTTCGCCAATAATTGTCAGAAGTTAGAATTTCTTTCAACATTATGAAGCCCTTTTTATATATTTTGACTCTGCATCAAAAGCTGAAAATATGTAGTCTCGAAGTCATTTCGAGAAATTGACGTTTTAAGTTTCTGTTTCCAAATTCAAACGGATGTATCTTCGCCAATAATTGTCAGAAGTTAGAATTTCTTTCAACATTATGAAGCCCTTTTTATATATTTTGACTCTGCATCAAAAGCTGAAAATATGTAGTCTCGAAGTCATTTCGAGAAATTGACGTTTTAAGTTTCTGTTTCCAAATTCAAACGGATGTATCTTCGCCAATAATTGTCAGAAGTTAGAATTTCTTTCAACATTATGAAGCCCTTTTTATATATTTTGATTCTGCATCAAAAGCTGAAAATATGTAGTCTCGAAGTCATTTCGAGAAATTGACGTTTTAAGTTTCTGTTTCCAAATTCAAACGGATGTATCTTCGCCAATAATTGTCAGAAGTTAGAATTTCTTTCAACATTATGAAGCCCTTTTTATATATTTTGACTCTGCATCAAAAGCGGAAAATATATAGTCTCAATGTCATTTTGAGAAATTGACGTTTTAAGTTTCTGTTTCCAAATTCAAACGGATGTATCTTCGCCAATAATTGTCAGAAGTTAGAATTTCTTTCAACATTATGAAGCCCTTTTTATATATTTTGATTCTGCATCAAAAGCTGAAAATATGTAGTCTCGAAGTCATTTCGAGAAATTGACGTTTTAAGTTTCTGTTTCCAAATTCAAACGGATGTATCTTCGCCAATAATTGTCAGAAGTTAGAATTTCTTTCAACATTATGAAGCCCTTTTTATATATTTTGATTCTGCATCAAAAGCTGAAAATATGTAGTCTCGAAGTCATTTCGAGAAATTGACGTTTTAAGTTTCTGTTTCCAAATTCAAACGGATGTATCTTCGCCAATAATTGTCAGAAGTTAGAATTTCTTTCAACATTATGAAGCCCTTTTTATATATTTTGACTCTGCATCAAAAGCTGAAAATATGTAGTCTCGAAGTCATTTCGAGAAATTGACGTTTTAAGTTTCTGTTTCCAAATTCAAACGGATGTATCTTCGCCAATAATTGTCAGAAGTTAGAATTTCTTTCAACATTATGAAGCCCTTTTTATATATTTTGATTCTGCATCAAAAGCTGAAAATATGTAGTCTCGAAGTCATTTCGAGAAATTGACGTTTTAAGTTTCTGTTTCCAAATTCAAACGGTTGTATCTTCGCCAATAATTTTCAAAAGTTAGAATTTCTTTCAACATTATGAAGCCCTTTTTATATATTTTGATTCTGCATCAAAAGCGGAAAATATATAGTCTCGAAGTCATTTCGAGAAATTTACGTTTTAAGTTTCTGTTTCCAAATTCAAACGGATGTATCTTCGCCAATAATTGTCAGAAGTTAGAATTTCTTTCAACATTATGAAGCCCTTTTTATATATTTTGATTCTGCATCAAAAGCTGAAAATATGTAGTCTCGAAGTCATTTCGAGAAATTGACGTTTTAAGTTTCTGTTTCCAAATTCAAACGGATGTATCTTCGCCAATAATTGTCAGAAGTTAGAATTTCTTTCAACATTATGAAGCCCTTTTTATATATTTTGACTCTGCGTCAAATGCTGAAAATATGTAGTCTCGAAGTCATTTCGAGAAATTGACGTTTTAAGTTTCTGTTTCCAAATTCAAACGGATGTATCTTCGCCAATAATTGTCAGAAGTTAGAATTTCTTTCAACATTATGAAGCCCTTTTTATATATTTTGACTCTGCATCAAAAGCTGAAAATATGTAGTCTCGAAGTCATTTCGAGAAATTGACGTTTTAAGTTTCTGTTTCCAAATTCAAACGGATGTATCTTCGCCAATAATTGTCAGAAGTTAGAATTTCTTTCAACATTATGAAGCCCTTTTTATATATTTTGACTCTGCATCAAAAGCTGAAAATATGTAGTCTCGAAGTCATTTCGAGAAATTGACGTTTTAAGTTTCTGTTTCCAAATTCAAACGGATGTATCTTCGCCAATAATTGTCAGAAGTTAGAATTTCTTTCAACATTATGAAGCCCTTTTTATATATTTTGATTCTGCATCAAAAGCTGAAAATATGTAGTCTCAAAGTCATTTCGAGAAATTGACGTTTTAAGTTTCTGTTTCCAAATTCAAACGGATGTATCTTCGCCAATAATTGTCAGAAGTTAGAATTTCTTTCAACATTATGAAGCCCTTTTTATATATTTTGACTCTGCATCAAAAGCTGAAAATATGTAGTCTTGAAGTCATTTCGAGAAATTGACGTTTTAAGTTTCTGTTCCCAAATTCAAACGGATGTATCTTCGCCAATAATTGTCAGAAGTCAGAATTTCTTTCAACATTATGAAGCCCTTTTTATATATTTTGACCCTGCATCAAAAGCTGAAAATATGTAGTCTTGAAGTCATTTCGAGAAATTGACGTTTTAAGTTTCTGTTTCCAAATTCAAACGGACGTATCTCCGCCAATAATTGTCAAAAGCTAGAATTTCTTTCAACATTATGAAGCCTTTTTTACATATTTTGACTCTGCATCAAATGCGAAAAATATATAGTCTCGATGTCATTTCGAGAAATTTACGTTTTAAGTTTCTGTTTCCAAATTCAAACGGATGTATCTTCGTCAATAATTGTCAGAAGTTAGAATTTCTTTCAACATTATGAAGCCCTTTTTATATATTTTGATTCTGCATCAAAAGCTGAAAATATGTGGTCTTGAAGTCAATTCGAGAAATTGACGTTTTAAGTTTCTGTTTCCAAATTCAAACGGATGTATCTTCGCCAATAATTGTCAGAAGTTAGAATTTCTTTCAACATTATGAAGCCCTTTTTATATATTTTGACTCTGCATCAAAAGCTGAAAATATGTAGTCTCGAAGTCATTTCGAGAAATTGACGTTTTAAGTTTCTGTTTCCAAATTCAAACGGATGTATCTTCGCCAATAATTGTCAGAAGTTAGAATTTCTTTCAACATTATGAAGCCCTTTTTATATATTTTGACTCTGCATCAAAAGCTGAAAATATGTAGTCTCAAAGTCATTTCGAGAAATTGACGTTTTAAGTTTCTGTTTCCAAATTCAAACGGATGTATCTTCGCCAATAATTGTCAGAAGTTAGAATTTCTTTCAACATTATGAAGCCCTTTTTATATATTTTGACTCTGCATCAAAAGCTGAAAATATGTAGTCTCGAAGTCATTTCGAGAAATTGACGTTTTAAGTTTCTGTTTCCAAATTCAAACGGATGTATCTTCGCCAATAATTGTCAGAAGTTAGAATTTCTTTCAACATTATGAAGCCCTTTTTATATATTTTGACTCTGCATCAAAAGCTGAAAATATGTAGTCTCAAAGTCATTTCGAGAAATTGACGTTTTAAGTTTCTGTTTCCAAATTCAAACGGATGTATCTTCGCCAATAATTGTCAGAAGTTAGAATTTCTTTCAACATTATGAAGCCCTTTTTATATATTTTGATTCTGCATCAAAAGCTGAAAATATGTAGTCTCGAAGTCATTTCGAGAAATTGACGTTTTAAGTTTCTGTTCCCAAATTCAAACGGTATGTATCTTCGCCAATAATTGTCAGAAGTCAGAATTTCTTTCAACATTATGAAGCCCTTTTTATATATTTTGACTCTGCATCAAAAGCGGAAAATATGTAGTCTCGAAGTCATTTCGAGAAATTGACGTTTTAAGTTTCTGTTTCCAAATTCAAACGGATGTATCTTCGCCAATAATTGTCAGAAGTTAGAATTTCTTTCAACATTATGAAGCCCTTTTTATATATTTTGATTCTGCATCAAAAGCTGAAAATATGTAGTCTCGATGTCATTTCGAGAAATTGACGTTTTAAGTTTCTGTTTCCAAATTCAAACGGATGTATCTTCGCCAATAATTGTCAGCAGTTAGAATTTCTTTCAACATTATGAAGCCCTTTTTATATATTTTTGACTCTGCATCAAAAGCTGAAAATATGTAGTCTCGAAGTTCATTTCGAGAAATTGACGTTTTAAGTTTCGGTTTCCAAATTCAAACGGATGTATCTTCGCCAATAATTGTCAGAAGTTAGAATTTCTTTCAACATTATGAAGCCCTTTTTATATATTTTGACTCTGCATCAAAAGCTGAAAATATGTAGTCTCGAAGTCATTTCGCGAAATTGACGTTTTTAGTTTCTGTTTCCAAATTCAAACGGATGTATCTTCGCCAATAATTGTCAGAAGTTAGAATTTCTTTCAACATTATGAAGCCCTTTTTATAAATTTTGATTCTGCATCAAAAGCTGAAAATATGTAGTCTCAAAGTCAATTCGAGAAATTGACGTTTTAAGTTTCTGTTCCCTAATTCAAACGGATGTATCTTCGCCAATAATTGTCAGAAGTTAGAATTTCTTTCAACATTATGAAGCCCTTTTTATATATTTTGACTCTGCATCAAAAGCTGAA